>NC_049991.1:7166813-7231857 GCF_000003815.2 Branchiostoma floridae | reverse complement strand
GGTGCATATACCAAAGTTTGCGTAATTCTAATTAATACCTAATATTTGCATAATTAATAAAGACATTACATAGTTCTTTTGTGGTCACTTCATGGTAGAGACTTCATATTGGAGATATATAGGTTGCTTGAGGACAGGTGAATACAATGAAATACATCTTATGTCAAGACTCAGGTATACAAGGGACCCAACCCTCCTTGTCCTGAAACAAGTTCAACTATCTTATTACCATGTAATTACGTTAATATTGATACTATGAATGGAGTTATGTATCAAACTCGTGTACTTATATCATTCTGAAACTGCATTTTGTGATTTATACCAATCAACTTCTAAAATGTCATGTAAACCCTTTTTTTTGGGGGGGGGGGCGAAATCGCTAAAGGGGGGCGAGGTAGGGGGGCGAGATCACTAGCCGGGGAGGGCGAGATCGCTAGTGATTTCGCCCCGGGGCGGCGAGATCGCTAGTGATTTCGCCCCCGGGGGGGGGCGAGATCACGGGGGGGCGAGATCGCTGTCACACCGGAATGATAGAATTATTTTGGCGCCAAAATATAATCAACTAAGAGACGTTACACATAAATAACTTTATATATATTTCAACATATCTTGCTTATTTGGAAAGGAATTTAAGTTATTTGTTTTTCAATCATTTGCAACATATGTAAGCACACTAAAAAAGGACATAAATCTACTTACTTATAGTATCATTCCATGCGGTGAAGTTGGCAATAAATCCTGAATCAGTCACAGAGTAGTCACTGTAGAACACAACAAATGCAGACCTTCCTGTTGTAATTACAGGACCGACGGACGAACCACAGAGATTGGCGATTATCGGAGAGGAGATGTTTGGTCCGTCATGGATTCTCAAGCTGTCCCAAATACACGTCCTGCCGCCATGTTCCAAGTCAAAGTTGGCAAAGCTACAGAGAATTTAGGGAAAAGCAACATATCATCAATGAATTCGCAAAAACAGTGACCATACGGTATTTTGTAATGTAGAGCCAGATATATACTAATTTATAATGTGTGTAAAGCATTATAAACTTTTCAGTAAAATCATTATTGAATTAGCAGAAATCAGCATAAAAATACGAATGCCATATTTCCTCTCAATCACCGATCAAATTCAAATTGATATCACCGAAAGGTAAAAGCCGGTAGAAATCTAAGTGTACAATTCATCAAAAATAATAGCTCCAATGACAAGATAAAACGTCACCACGAACTATTATCATCTCGAACTATTATCATTTCCCCCCGTTTTGGGAAACTAATCACATAATGTAAATCAAATGGTACTGTCGGCTTGACATATATTAGGCAAATCATATTGGTCACAAAACTTCAAATCAACAGGAACCATAATCATTCAACCATGTTTTTTTTTTTCAGAAAAAAATCTCAAGTCATTGAACAAAGGCCAAAATGTTGATCGCTTTTGAATTTGAATACGACGTCTCACCGTATAAGCACCACGTATCCAGGACTGACATTCATCTGCCAGGTACAGTTGGTAGACAGCGGATATGGACCTGGCCAGCCTGGAGATGTGAAACTGCCGGAATCACTGTTAAAAACAGTCAGATCCCCACAGGAGCTCACACTAGGTGCAGTCGGTGTTGATGCGGCGGTGGGCCAATATGTCGGCATGGAAGCTGCAAGATTGAAGGTTGAAGTAACTTGTATTACTAAAGCCACATTTCCAAATACAGTATATTTGCTCTATCTCCCTCACAATACAAAAGAAGTGAAATTGTACGAATCAATCTGGTGCAGAACTATACTTTCAGTATCCGACTCCAAAATTGAACTTTTGGATTTCTGAACACGCAGTTTGAAGAATACCAAAATATATATTGGAGATCTAATTATTCATTCCATTTGGTTCCAGGCCAGTTTATTTATGCAATTTATTACTTTCTGCATAGGTACATGAATTACACACAGACATTGATTAGTAAATTAGTCAATGGTTATCATCTTACGTCTACACGTCGGAACAGGATTACTCCATGATCCGCCAGCTTGGCACGTTGTGTTTGAAGTGCCGTCTAGGACGTATCCCATATCACACGTAAAAGTGACCACATTCAAGTAGGCGTACGGTCCGGCGGGACTCAGCGCTCCGTTAGTTGTGGCCGCCAACATCGGGCATGGTATGGCTGGAATGGTCAATAAGCTATTGATCTATGCTTATAAGTTTGGACTACAGAAAGGTGACGCAATTGATTACTTCCATGATATATTAGGGTACCTATTCTAGGTTTGTGTGTTTCTATGTGTGTGGTGGTGGTGGTTGCGGGGGTCGAATATTTGTCACACTTACATGAATTATGATATTTGGTTTGTGGAAGACGTCGAGATGTTTGGGCCCCTTGATTCATAACCTTGCTACTTTAAATATTTGCGCTGGGCATGGTATTGTATTCATGTTTGGTGGCATGCAACTTTTCGAAGAAAAAGAAAAAGCGAGGTAGGTTTGGGCCACCTTGCACTTTGCTTTTAGAACTTTGCAGGGGTATTTTGTCAAAATCTTTCAACGAGAATAACTAAACACCAGAGCGACGGATTTTCCTAAAATTCTGGATACAGAGATCTGGGAGAACGATGTGGACTGTTTGTATTATACACTTCAGATGTTTGTGTTTAAATTCATAATTCAAAGGATATTTTAAAGTAATCTTACGTGTGCATGTTGGAACAGGGTTGCTCCATGATCCGAAAGCTTGGCACGTCACAGGAGAGACCCCGTTCAGTTGGTAACCCGAGTTACAGGTGATTGTTACCTGGGTCGGGTAGTAGTATTGATGTCCGGGAGGGCTCAGCGCTCCGTTCGTTGGGGATGCCAATGTCGGGCACTGTACGGCTGTAGTGGTTTAACCGTGAGTGGAAAAAATCCAACAACGTTTAGAGTATGTACACAGAGCTAATAAAACCTTTAGATTGATAACTATAAACATCTACCATTCAATGTTCTCAGTTTTGTCTGGTGCAGGCTTGTGTGCCAACGTTTGAATGTTGGGATGGACCTAATCCTTTCTTTGCTCTCACCTCTATCCCGTTCAAAAAACATTGTACAAGTATTAAACTTAACTCACGTGTGCATGTTGGGGCAGAGTTACTCCATGTCCCATCAGCTCGGCACGTGATACTAGAGGCTCCGTTTAGATGATATCCTGGGTTACAGATGAACATGACCCTGACCTGGTAGGAGCTCGCTCCGGCAGGAATTAGCAGTCCGTTAGCTGGGGCAATCAGTGTAGGGCATTGTACGGCTGAAATGGTCAATAACATTTCATTGTCATATAGCCAGGCGCCGCGGACCAATCAGTAGGCCCCGTTCCACGTTGATTATGACGCCTTAACACCGGTCAGCCCGGTGTGTATCGCTCCTTCTGATTGGTCAGAATGAGTCGACACCAGCACCGGTGTCCCATTTGCATTGGCACCAGCACCGGTATCAATGCAAATTGACACCGGTGCCAGTGTCGATTCATTCTGGCCAATGAGAAGGAGCGATACACACAAAAAAGTAAGGAATATGAAGGCATTGGCCAGTCAAAAGGAGCGAAACATATACCAGAGCAAAGAAAATAAGTACAGACTGCAAGAAGGGGGTGTGTGGCTCCTTCTGTTAACATTGATAATAAGTTTTGTTGTTCTAAAAAGCCAAAGACTGCAATGTTTCGAATATTTTCTGTGGAAATTTTGGTTTCAAAATGTAATCTGTAATCTCTTTGCAAATGTATGTACCAAAGAACAAGATTTAATGTTAATTTTCAGAAAGTCGACAAAGGAATTCACACGCATAGTACCAAGGCATCTATGTGTCATTTGGAGTTTGCAAGTTTCGGTAGGCTATATGATAATAACGTTAATAACCCACCTTTTCCTCAGTGTATATAGTGTTAGAACACCTGGTCGTTTGCTATAACCACTCCCTCGGTGGTTTTATTAGGTGGTTATAGCAAATGACCAATTCCGTTATGACACCATATACACATTGGGGCGGGGTATTAACCCTTAATTATTGCGATGTATAGAATATGAATAAAAGGACATGCCTAGCCTGTCTTTCGACTATTCATGTTAACGCATTTTATCTGCTAACGTATCTATGAACTAGTCTCCAAGACCCTACGGCGCCTTTAAGATAGTATCAAAGCTGGCCAAGGAGTATTGCCGGCACCGGGGTCTCCCCCCAGTCGGCGAGAAAAGACGCTATTAAATTAGCATACAATTGTTGCCTAATCAAACTTTGCTTGTTGAGTAGGTGTTTCCCTGGGACGGCTCACCTACGATGCAGATTTAAAACTGCCAGCAACAATGGAGGCAAGAGTAAGACGTCTGACTCCCTTTGGTCGGCTATACTCCTTAGCCAGCTTTGATACGTATCTTAAAGGCACCGTAGGGTCTGCTTGGAGACTATCTATGAGCTATATGGTGGAGGTGCCTATTCTACATTTAAATGGACATTGCTAGGAACTTAAAAGTCATCTTACGTGTGCATGTTGGGACAGCGTTACTCCATGTTCCGTCAGCTTGACACGTGGTATCAGCAGCGCCGTTCAGTACGTATCCGGTGTAACAGGTAAACCTGACTACAACCTGGTAGGAGTTTGCTCCAACAGGATTCAGAGCTCCATGTAATGGGGCCCAAAATAGCGGGCATTGTACACCTGCAATAGTAAAAAAAGTTGATGCAGATGATATATTTCTGTACTGACATGATAAAACGCCAATAAATAGATGTTTAAATGTCTGTAAACATAATTCAATATTCTTCTAATATCCTCTTTACTATATGGTAAATGTGTCATATTATTTGAAGGACATAGGTAAATCATACGCAGCCATTTACAGCAAGAGAATTTAGCATTCCGCACTTCATATGCAAATCAAACGCACCTCGTGCGCGTGATGTATAATCTAATTTTTTCTTACGTGTGCATGTTGGAACGGTATCACTCCATGTCCCGTCAGCTTGGCACGTCGTACTAGAAGCGCCGTTCCGTACGTATCCGGTGTTACAGGTGAAGGTAACCATGTCCCGGTAGAGGTCCGCTCCGGTAGGGGGTGTCCGTATTCCGTTAATTGGTGTCGTCAGCACAGGGCATTGTACACCTAATATGGCAAATTATGGCAGCGGTCACCCTGTGTGTGAGTCCGGAATACGCTCAGCATGCGTCATCCATACACAGATATTCACAGCAAGATTGTATTGCGCACTTCATATACAAATCTTACGCACCTTGTGTACGTGAGGTGTAATTTAATTTATTCTTACGTGTGCATGTTGGAACAGTATCACTCCATGTCCCGTTAGCTTGGCAGGTCGTACTAGAACCGCCGTTCAGTACGTATCCCGTGTTACAGGTGAATGTTACCCGGATCGGGTAGGAGTGTGGTCCGGGGGGAGTTAGCGATCCAAAGGCCGGGACCGTCAGAGTCAGGCACTGCCTAGCAGCTATGGAAAAAAAATTCAATTCTGAATATAAATTAACATTCGGTTTAGTACATTGGACAAGAAAATTTTAAAAAAGTGTAGTACGTGTATGTCATGAATGTCGATATAATAAGGTCTTATTAGGGAAATAGAAACAAGCAAGAAAAAGGAAAACATTCAGTTGCAAAGCATAATATTTTTCTCATTCCACAGGTATACACTTGTGGTAAAGACTACTTCAATATTTTATGACGTAACGACATGTTGTTATTTTAAGACAAAAGTCCCTTTCACAAGTAAGTACATATGTTTTATTCTGTATCAAGACGACAAGAGCATGAATGCTTTCTTGGCAATCAAAATACGAAGGGTTCCTACAACAAGATACATATATATCCACCGACGTAAAATTTTACCTTCAATCATTATATGAATATATGCATAAGATGAATGTCAATATATGGCAATTTTTTTTTCAAATCATTTTTTCACTGACTCATTTTTTTTCTTTTGTTTATTGATAGAAATCCCCCTAACAAAGATGTACTTACCACAGACTAGGGTCGAACCTTCCCATCGACCGTCCACACACATCCGTGTCTCGCCCCCTCCCACTTTGCGGAACCCGGGGTTACATTGGTAACTGCACGTGGTCCCAGCTGTAAACGGTGCCGTGCAGCCACTAACACTGGTATCCCGAACATCGGGTGGAGAACCACAGGGTCTACCTGTAAAATACGTGTAAAGCTTGTTCACTTCATAATTCACCTAATGCACTAAATCTCTAAACAGAAATAAGAGTTCCGAGACCTCATACCTGCATGAAATATAGTCTCCGTACTAGTCTCCGATTGAGGCTGTTTTTTTTGTATACTTAGTCTAGTAAGATATTTCGCGTAGCCTCCATAGCAGTCTCCGAACCAGGGGCTATTTTTGTATCATTGTATCATTGCAATCCATTTAAGAGATCCTTGAGTTATGCTGATTACAAAAATTCGGAAACACAAACACACAGAGGCCCCCAGAACTCTATCTTAATTTTTTTTCCATTTTTAGATTAACAAATTAACCCAGAACGACGAAGCACTATATTGAGTCAAAATTTGGAATAAGATACATGATTACTTACAGGAACACTTCAGTCCTCTCCCACCACGCCAATAACGGCCGAATCTGCATACCCTGACCCTGGCTCCTGTCCTCTTCACACACCCGGGGACACACTCATAGCGGCACTCATCCCCACATCTGAACGGAGCCTGGCAGTTACTGCGGATGGTGTTAGGCAGTGTCAGAGCCTTACATCTCCCTATGGTATAAAACAAGAAAATATATTCAAATCAGTTATTTATACATAGAGGCACTATAATACATCAAAATACCCGGTAGGGTCAGTCATACGCATGAATTCACCTACACACACAGCCATATTCTAACACCTTTTACCTTCGTCGGGTATCCCAAGGAGGTTGAAAGAAAACCTCCTTGGGTATCCCGCTTTTTTTCAGCGAGCTTTCGGGTGAGGGGAACTGGAGGTTGTACGTGGGAGCGGGTCTGCGGGGTCTGGCCCCTAGGGTAAACGTGTAATTACCATGCACTTCAGCTAGATGTCGCTGCTGCAGCATATAAATAATACTGTCCCAAATGACAAGAGAGTCACCGAAACGTCCCCTGGGGTACAAACACTTGGTGATACATTTCTTTATATTACCACTATAGAATAAGACAATGGCCGCATGTATATGTTAGTTAGATAAAGTCCAGTGTAACAATTTTCATGGTTTCATACAAGTTGCAGAATGCTTACGGAGAGCAAACACTTCAATGTGTGTAACTAGTCAAGAATGGTTTCGTCTGTTGGGCCAACATTTAACAGTTCATTTAACACGAAAAGAGCAGACTTTACGAGGCGGTTGAACTTTCCACACCTTTGATACGTAATGCCATATAGGTAAAAATACTGTAAATGCAGAAACTTTCGCGGTGGTGTAATGCTCAAGGTTTTGCGGTGGCTGCTTCACCGCGAACTTTAAACCACCGCGGGCATTTTTCCATGACTACTATAGTGCATGGTGCTACCACGAACTTAAAACCACCACGAAAAGTCATTTTCCCGCTACCGCAAAATTAAACCCCCGCGAACTTAAATGTATTTACAGTATTCAATCCTTTGCACGGTTATCCTTGGTCAATGCCATATGCTTAAAATTAACAAGGGCATTGTGGCATTACACGTAAGTGTGTAACTTTCTCTAACAGTGCCACACATGAAATACAGACTTACGGTAACCCCGCGGGATTTTGCATGCCGTAAGGGGGGATGGGTTGTTATTCACGGTGTCTCGGGCACTGTACTGAGAAGGCCGAGCCCATCCTACCCCTTCCACCACCTTAACCCCCCCCCCCCCAACAGAAGTCAAACATATTTAAATAAATCGGTACAGTAGTAGAATAATCTCTTGTTAGACAATATTACAAGTTTCTCTTTTAAACATCTGCGTAGTTGTTTCCAAGTAGGATGGTAAAGAATTCTACATCTTTCGCAAAAAGGAACCGCGAGTGTTTACATCGATTATGTTTCATGTTGAGATCAGGTATGGTCTAGGTATGACATTCACAATGTACATTTGCATGCTTATCATTGGCGAATGGCTGTCAAATATAATTAACTACTAAAAAGGATGATTGAAAACGCCACTAAAACTTCCAAGAAGAGTTGGGATATGATTGTTTGCTGAATATTTTATACCCAAAGGCCACAGTAAGTAAATTGTATGGATGACCTCCTCTGCAGACGGCAAAAATAGTGCGATAGGGCGAAAAAAAAAACAAGACGGGTGAAAAACAAAACAAGATGGCCACAGTTTAGAAAATAGGCACCATAAAGTTGTGATGAATGTTGTAACATATTACAAGATTTAAAGGGACAAAACATGGTATCAGAACCAACAAGGCATTCATTCCTGTATTCAAGACATGTACTGGTGTTGTAAAAGTGACACACGTGTGGTAGACTGCCATCACCAACAAAGTTGGTAACCACAGCTCATGGCTTTCATATTGGTGTCATTTCTACAACTACAGTCCTGGGTATCTCGCAAGTTTCATTCCTACAAGTACAATCATTAGGCTACAACACAACATATTTGCTCATTTTGGTACTTTGTCGTCATGTGAATCATCCCTGCTGAAGAATAAGGCTCTTGTTTATTCTCTTCTGAAATCAGGCGAAAATTAATGCGCGCGCTGATGTCATTCATAAAATTAACTTGCTGTGGCCAAATGCAGGAACAGAGTTTTGACTCTTTGATCTATATCTAACGTTACATTTGACAAACATTACTATTTTGATTCTCAAACCATTTATTTTGTAACAGTATCAGGCGTGGAAAAATCATCCTTGGCCGCGGTTAGCTTGAGGCACCTAAGATGACTCATTCTCAACTGGGCAACTATAATTGGTAGTTAATGAGGCTTCAAAGGTGCGGTGGCGACCAGGTAGAGGCAAACTGGTTCGTTTACCCACATACTGGGACCAGGGCTCGAAATAACTTCCCTGCATACCAACAACAATATCTATCTTTTCTTGAGTATTTCTGTGCGACCGTAGTCTCAGGGTCTGCATGTTCTTTTACGTAAGGTGTAGGCAGTCTATTTTTATTTCCCGTATTTCGTAGGTAAAACCATGTTATCTACATATTTCTTAGCGAGGCGACCAAATTTAGCATAATTGCCTTCCCTGATTTAGCGTAATACGTGTGGGGGGGGGGGTCACCTGAATTAAGCATAAATCGTTGTCGGGACCCCCATGCAGACCCCCTAGTCTATAAAAACACTGGAACTGCCATTTCGTGTTGTTAGTGATGCATTCAAGGATGCTATTGTGGCAAAATCAAAGGCATTTGTAGGAACACTTATGTTCCTCCTTCAAGTATCTTGAGTTTAACTGATTAGGTGTATATTGGACCGGTTAACACACGTTTTTGAGTCGTCTCGGAGTGTATATATATATATATATATATATATATATATATATATATATATATATATATATATAGCCACAATCAACTCAGGAGCGTTCTGACTAATAGTATATATTACACACGGGGCTACGACGTTACTATGAAGGTGGTGGTACATATATTTTGAGCCCTGTAGTACAGAAATCAGGCACAATCACATAGAAATGTAAGGATGGCATTCACTACAAAATTGAAATAGCTATGAAAAACGGTTAATACATTACTGCTATACATATCTTTTATAATGGTACAAATATTGTTAACTTAAAAAATTACTCGCCATAATGTTACTGTTATTAGTGACTTTCCCATCTAGAGAGTACGTTGCATGACATTTAGAAAACATTGATTCGGATGTACGTAAAAGTACGTTTACGTAAATGAACAAAGACTTACATTTTCGACGACATTTTCTTCTTTGTCCATCTGTGGTTACCAAAAGCATGAGAACAAAAATGGCCAATATCCAGACAGACGCCCTAAAGCAAAGAAAAATCAAAATCACTTGATAAGACGCATACAAGGTACGGACAATGGATTCCTACATCAACATTTCAGAATTATATCACAAAAATAAGAACTTCGAAGTCATAGATTTGAAACGGCACTTAACAAGCCTGTTTAGAAACTAACTGTACAAAGTTTAGACTCGCTCTTTGATAGACAAATATTCTCTTTTTTTGGTTGTTTGCAATGGATCTTCATTAATTTTGTAGAAATGCAAACATGCTGCAGTGAATATTTATGGGATGCACTCCACCTCTGTTACAATATGGTACCTACTTATCTTTCATCCTTACCTATTACAATACATGCATGCATACATGCACACATGCGCATGCAATGAAACTTACCATTCCATACAATAATTTTTTTCACAGTAATTAACAATGATTTTTCATTTATCCCGGGGAAGGCAAATGCTTTATTCCTTAATAAACCGTTACACAAAAATTATTCATATCCCATAATCCTATCAATGCGAAGTTTAGAAAATATCACAGTTCCCCTTAATATGATTATTAAAGAGTTTTGACTATCTGTGTATTTTGTCCATTTCCTGCTTCAATGTGCTGTAAGAACGATATTTGATCAGCAGGAAAATGATGCGAGTTGTGTGGCCATTATTTTTTAGCAATCCATAATGCCACCAGTGGCAACCATTACGAAAAAAATATTTTGTCTGTCTTCAATTATAATAGTACTAGATTCAAATCATGGTAAACTTTAAGTCCAAATCCTCGATTCTACTCACAGGCCAGCTGTAAATAAAGCCTCAAATTTGAAATCACGATTCGCACCACAAATTCATAATCATTAACACAAAAAAGCCTTTCTGAAATGTAACGACACTTTCAAAACTCTTATATTTAAATAAGATTAAACTACATAGACTTTAAGATCATGGATTTGATGGTAATGTAATCTACAAATCTTTTGATTTTTCTAAAGATCATGGCCAGAGGCAAAATAGCTTTTCTTTTCAGATCAGCGACAGACATTTAGCTATGATTTGTTCTTTGTATAAAAGTTAGCTTTTCGAGATTATTCGGGGTTATGAAAAGATAATTAATACATTAGCGTTGCCTTTTTATAAAAGACGTGGTATGAATGATAAAGATTTAATTCATAGTTTGCTCGTTACTTCCTCAACTCAACCGTTTCAGTTTTCAATGTACGAATGATCCCAACAATTCTAAATTAAACTTAATCATAATTCTAACTACTAAAAAATCAAGAGGCTTTAGGATATGGAACGTGGTGTACTTCTGAAGAGTTTACCTACCTCATGTTGGAGTTGGTAAACAACCGTTGCCGTCCTCGCCAAGGCGTTCACACAGTGTGCAATACAATAGAAAAGATGTGAATGAAATGTCAGAGTTCGTAGTGCGGTATGTTTACAGTAACCTATGACGGGCAGTACCAAAATCGTTTTTAAAAGAACCCACAGCAATAACCAGACGTACACGCAGATCATGTAAATACATTGTAGGGTACACGAAACGATAACGACGAAAATGTAACTTGAAATGTGCCAAGTATAGTATATTTAAACCAATCCTTAAGTTGTGTCTGCGTGTGTGTGTCCCCTATTACGGGCCCGACCACTTGAACAATGCACATGTAATCATGATTGACCTTTGCCGTCATGCCACCATTTTCAGCACACAGATCCCGAAGGTGTAACACCAGTGTGATGTATTTTTATTTTGGTGTATACTTGTGATGACATAGTAAAGATTTTCCATGACATGAAAATTTGTGGAATGAATCATTATATTTGTTATTGTTGTGCGCGAATTCTGGAGACTGTCTGCGTGAACTCTGACCTCTGCAGACGTAAACACTGATCGTGTAATGCCTCCCAAGGTTATTTCCTGCTCAACCATTTTTTTGGTTTCAAGAGAGCCATGGCGTAACTATTGTCTAATATATAAATGTAATGGACAGTTTTACGTTAAGCAATGACCATGATTTAAAGTTTGAACGGAATTCTTGTTAAGTGCCTTAGACAATGGCGATGGTCGTTTGTGGTATTTAGGCACACCCGCGTCCATTGTTGTACTGAACAGCCTGTCCAGGCCAGTGTGTAGCGTGCCTTCAAAAATCCCCATAAAACCCCCCTTTCACGGCTCGTGTTATGTATGGCCCAGTTAGACAACGATTGTTTTTGAATATGTAGATATTTATCTCTCTAGCAACAGTTAAACCATTCATCGAAACCACCGCTAATATCAGATAATGGACCTTAAAATTACTAAAATTTCAATTGATAACATTTCTGTTTTCAGTGGTTCCAGTAACCCCCTAACACACCCTCTTAACTTCAATGCACCGTCTTCAACGTTTGGTCTGTAAAACTTTAAAACAAGACTATATAAAAATATCTCAGTAATTTTCAGCAATAGATTGTTGGTTTTTAGAGGGTCTCTGAGTAGGGTTCAAGAGCGCCATAGCGAAAAAACACCTAGAGCGTGCTCATAGTTCCACATAGCTATCACACATACGAAGTATGAGTCGATTTGGCCGACCCCCATCTCCCGGCCTCTGCCTGCTTTTTCCTGGTATTCTCGTGCAATGACTCTTAAGTCAACAATTCACTGTTAGCAAGAATATTTGGGACATACAGTCATAAAGTGATACTCGTCTTCAATTAACTCTGGCCTTAATGGACAAACCTTCTGGTCGATAGGGATTTTTTGGAATCTCCCGGTTTCTATATTCAGTTTGTGACAGCCAATTCTGAGTTGCATGATTACCCTATGAACGCCAAGGCTCTTCATGGTTGAAACACAATTTTCTTGTAATGCTTGTTCAATGTAGAAAGAGAGGAGAATTTGGAATTGGTTCGAATAGAGGAATGCCTATTTTGCACGTATATATCTTGTAAACATTGTCGTACTTAGTGGTGATTGCCATGACATCACCGGAGTCTACAATAGTGATCTGGAGTGGCTTAAGAATCGAAGACAATGTGGTGTAAACTCGAAGGCGCGGAATAGTGACGTTGCTTCTTCGTCGATGTGATCTTCGTCGCCCCCTCCCTTATTGTACAACTGACAGGGAAGTCGATTCCACACTTAAGCAGGACCGTCCTTTGTTTAGTACAATTTAGCTTATAAAGTTTCAGTTTCTGAAAAAAAAACTAGGTTCGTATTTTGTTTACTGACATATCATGACATGAAATAGTTTAAAGCCTCAAACTAACCTGCCCACCTCCGCTGTGAAAAGCAGTCAGTGAATGTTTATAACTTGCAAATTCTTCATACTGGCCAATGGATAACAGGATTGATGTCGAAAGAACAAACTGAGTGAACATCTGAGTGGTATATAATTAACGATCTTGTAGAAAATCTTGCGCTAGAAAAAAATTCACAGGTATTCAGTGTATCACAAAGGTCTAACAGTTTGTGTATATTGTGAGCTAGAAGCAGTAGCGTGTATTCAGTTGACGTTACATCTGTTGACCAAGTTCTAAATATGTGTATTCAATTTATGAATCCCCAGATTTATTTTTGACAAATGTAACCATGCGATATGTAATGTCTTCTAGTTGGTCTAATTTTTTCCCTTTATCTATTTACAACACAGCAGATGCCTCCTTCAAAAATAAACACATAACGTCGTGTCAGAGCGGTTATACTATAAGTTTCATTTTGTAAACAACCATTCATATACATACATAAGCAACAAGTCCAATCTGTTATATCCCTTTGGCATTTCTATTAAAAATCCTACAGGTGCTGGGTAAAAATGTTGCAGGGATTGAGTTGTTAACGACAATGCGGCGTTACGAGCTCAGCGGTCATACATGTATGTAAATGTGAGAGGTCAAGGTTCAAACAACCAAGACAACGAATGATTACTTACACACAATTTTGTGCCAGGGTGTTTAGAGCCTTAGAGGATTACTTTGGTCGAATAATGGTGAAATCCATTTATATAAGCCCCATGTCCATTCCATGATATTCCTTTGCATGCCAATTAAAGAGCTTTAGGCGCTCCGTAAAACATCGCACTGATTTAACTGGAAAAATTTGGGGGGGGGGGGGGGGCGTTCCAAAGCCGATGTCATATCTACAAATGTGAGAGTTCATAGTTGAAAGTACATAAATGGCGAGCAGAAACAAAAACAACCCCTTATGATTACTTCCACGCCATTTCGTGTCAATAGCCAGGATTAATAAGCGTCCCCCCGTCCTGGTTGAACTACTATAAATGCATTCAAGTTCGCGGGGATTTAATTTCGCGGTAGCGGGAAAAAAGGACTTTTCGCGGTGGTTTTAATTTCGCGGTGCACCATGCACTGTAGTCTCTTAATGCCATGGAAAAATGTTCGCGGTGGTTTTAATTTCGCGGTGAAGTGGCCACCGTTAAAACCGCGAACATTAAACAACCACGAAAGTTTCTGTATTTACAGTTTTCGTTTTGTTAAATAATGGACGAATAACGTTTACCATTATATATATAAGTGTATATTTGAATACACGTGCACACACGCGCCCGCATGCACGCCCGCACGCACACAAATAAACACACAATCATTGTCCAACGGGAAGAACTCTTTGGTTGACAAAAAACGGCACTATTGGGGATTTTTTAAATATAATTATAAAGACCTGTTAATTGTACCGGTTGATGTACATCATTATAGCATATAAAAAAACAAATTACATCATTGTTTTCCCCGTTTTTTTTTCGGTGCCTGTTTCATCGATACCTTAACTATATAACACCTAAGACTCTTTTTGTGCTGTGATTTCTATTGGTATCGTCCATCATAGGTTACTAAAGGATAAACAATGAGACATGCGATTGCGCAAGCCCTTCCAAAGTTAGAAACAATTACATACGTCACAGTTGAATGGGCGTGGGTTACAGTGGAAAAATACTGTCTACACCTCAAAGTTTGCTATTTATGGACCATATGACTTCACCAAAGCTTTAAAAGCCTCGTTTTCTCGCGTAAAACTTACATTCGCCCAACATATCACTTGTCACCAGTACTGAAAACGGCATTGCACAGTGCGTTGAAGGTTTTGTAACACACCAGCGTTTTTCCACTCCGGAATGAGGTAGGTAACTATTACCTAAACCGAATCATGCATCCGTGCGAATGTATTTTGTTGTTATCTATTGTAAGAATCAGTCGCTTTATGGAACATATACTGTGGAATAATAAGGCCACTATAACATGAATTGAATTTTTTATAACAGACGTACGAGGGTCTGATCAATAAGCTCTTAGTTTCACTCAGAAATAAGGCGCGAAACTCTGTTGCGAAAGTTCAGGGCATAATTTTATATCATGAAGCCTTTCATCAAAATTCATCAAATTTCAGATCATTGTTGTCATTACCTTCAATCGACGTCCGTATGTAAATTATTAGAAGCTAAAATATTATATAAAATTATATTAGAAGCTAAATGTGTATTTCAGTTACCTCACAACAAAAGCAGCTTTTTAGTTACCGACTTAAGCTGTGGTGCGTATCACCATTTTAACTTGAATATGTGTTTACAGCCAACAAGTGACATTTGCCATTCTATCCATGCTTGCATTTTACTAATGGATATTCCTAATTACCAAAGAATAGAATACCTCTCTCTGTCGACATGGTGACAAGCTTATTATTTAATCCAATGTTTACATTTTGTGTATCAAACACAACCACAATTTGTACACTATTTACGCTTTCAAGTTCAGTGTTTATTGGGAAATCATATTTTGGCATGCATTATCAACTTTGAAAATTTGCACTCACAAACGGTTACACCTTCCCTTTTCCCTAGGTCGAATCTATGGATTTCGGCCATTCTTGTTCTGGTACTTTTGGAGACCATAGATGGAGGAAGATGCCCCAGAAGGTTTCGAAGACGTAAGTCTTTCTTTATTTCTTAGCTCTAGACCTATTTGCATGTTGTTGTTTTTTAGTGTCGCTTTATCTGATCTGTTCTGTGCTATACCGGAATGAGTATTTTGTTAACACAAGTGACATTTAATACGTTACAACGTGTATGTATTGAGCTGTAAATATAACAAAATGTATGTCATAAGTAATAGAGAAGAGATAAGATGAAAAAATGGATACCCACTAGAAAATGCTTGCAGCAAAAGATTGCCGTAATACCATAACCCCAAAACGCAGTGTATTCAATATAGCTAGTGTATGTACAGCATCCAGTAGCAATCAAATTTACGAAACTAGTGAATTTTTCCAACACTAGAGTTAGTAAGCTGAAAAAAAGGAAAAATAAAATATACGTGGCGCAATGAAAGTGTGTGTGACAGTGGTGTAGGTAATTTCTAATTGTGTTCTCTAAGGCAACCAAAGCGAGTCAAATACGAGAGACCCTAGACTTGAATAGGACGAATTCATAGATGAAGATCGATTTTTTTACGTTATATCCATTTTGTGTTTCTCAAGTCACACAAATTTCATGTATATCTTGCATGTAGGTAATTTCAAATTGAGTTATATTGAAAACTCTGAGGTGACCAAGGTGAGTCAAATATGAGCAACCCTGAACTTAAACAGGACGAATTCAGAGATTGATTTTTACGTTATGTGCATTTTGTGTTTCTCAAGTCACACAAATGCCATGCATATCTTGCATAATAAGCAAATTACTAAATCAAGGGTGTAAAAAGATCCAGTTTAAGTCAATACACGGTCGCTGATCGCCCGTAGAGTGTTTCGCTAGGTGGCACAATTTGTATTAATTAGGAAATGATTCATGACACAAAAATATGATTTAAATTTACAACGAAGTTCACCAAAAATTGAAAAATAAAATCAACATACACTGCTTCACAAAATTGTTTGCAATTGAGGGGAAACCGTGAAAATCTCTCGTCGTGACCCTTGAGCGCTCATTGAGCGACCTCTACATAACTGCAGTGGGTGCACACCCTTTCTTTGCCCGGCGAACTGCGCTCGATGGGCGCTCCTTTGGCGCTCGCTCTGTGCTTATCGTTGGATCGCAGCCCTCGGCGCTCACACTGCGCCAGAACTATTTCAAACCAGTTGCTGAAGTAATGGCAACCATAGCGACCATGGCGCTTCCTTCATGCTTTCTGTGTGACTTTGCCAATCGTACCGCGCTCGCAGCATGCTCTTTGTCAATTTCAGGCTGCAGAGAGAGCGCAGTCAGAGTGTTCAAGTGGGAGGGGGGCATAAGTGGGTAACTAAACCAGTTTTCGTCTGCTAGGTCGCCGCCGCACCTTTGAAGCCTCATTATCTAATTACTAACAGTTGCCCAGTTGTCGGTGAGTCATCTTCAGTGCCTCAAGCGTACCACTGTCAGTGTATACTCGATGCCTGATATCTAAACAAATGCACAGTGGGATTATCTCTTTTCCATAACTTGCATATACATTTACTTTTAGCTACAGATATATTGCACGAAGCGCTCCTTAACTTAATCGTACAGCAGATGCCGTTAAATAAAAAAAGACACAGTTCAGAGTCATTCGTTAATGTTGTGACGTCATACGGCTCAGTAAACCGGTTGCTCCTCCCCCTCCCAACCCAACGAAATACCGAGCGCGGCCAACCACATGTATACGCAGCGTTGCACGGTCTGATATTCCAAACATTAAAAACCCATGTATCTTTAATGTTTTAGCAGTACATTTTACCGCCTCAGACGTTAAGAATGAAGTTTTGAAAGAGATGATAAAAAGGCGAATGAAATACCTTCCATGCAGAAAAACACGGGGACAGAAAATACTATTTTAGTAGAGACAAGTGGAAGATGACAGCCATTGACCGGTCGATCTACGATAACAGGACAAATAAAACGTTGAAAATAGCATTTACATGTGCATAACATTACAACAGGTGTGAAAAGTTAAGTGGCCATGCCGTCTGCTGTTTTCAATGTGTTTAATGAACTGTGCAATACCGACCTATCAGGCGAACTTATTTTTAACTTCATTACTCATGTTGAAGAATGTTCTATACAGAAGCCAACATGGCACATTCTGGTACAAAACAACTGTTATATTGTTTTAGAATTTTACTTTCCACATGTGTCCACGAACATATTTATACGCTATTGGCGAATTATATGGTGAAAAGTATTGTAGATTCGTCAAAACATGTACGAATCGGTCATTTAAGATAGGCCAAACCTTTCTTAGGCCTTGACATTTGAGACTTAAACTGTCTTAGAGAAACAAAAAAAACAACTTCCAAGCTAAAAGGAAATCTTAGGGACTAAAAGAACCCCTGTACAGATGACCAAAGGAAAAAGACAGTCATTGACCCACGGTGCCCGGACAAATTAAACTTAAACGAGTATTTTAGCTGCATGACGTTTAAAAACAGGTGTGGAAAGTTCATTGGCCTCATGGAGTCTGCTTTTTTCTATCTGTCTAATGAACTGTGCAATATCGACCTATCAGGCGAACTTATATTTAACTTCGTTACTCATATTGAAGCATGTTCTTTACAGAAGCCAACATGGCACATTCTAGTACAAAACAACTGTTATATTATTTTAGCATTGTACTTTCTACATGTGTCCACGAACATATTCATACGCTATTGCCAAATCATATCGTGATAAGTATTGTAGATTCATCAACACATGTACGAATCGGTCATTTAGAATAGGCCAAACTTTTCTTCGGCCTTGACATTGAGACTAAAGTTGTCTTAGAAAAGCAAAACCTTCCAAGCTAGAAGGAAAAACACTTGAATTGTTTTAGCACCACACTTTCCTCATATGTGTCCATGGACATATTTATTCGCGATTGCCAAATTCTACGTTGAAAAGTATTGTAGATTTATCAACACATGTACGAAACGGTCTTTTATGATAGGCAAAACCTTTCTTCGGCCTTGAAATTGAGACTTTAGCTGTCTTAGAAAAACAAAACAAAAAAACCTTCCAAGCTACAAGGAAATCTTAGGGACAAATAAAAACCTGTAAAGATGGCTAAAAGAGAGAGACAGTCATTGACCTACGATTACCGGACAAGCTAAACTTTGAATATATTAACTACAGGGCGTGTGGAAAATCTAATGGCCTCGTGACGTCTACTCGTTTTAATCTGTTTAATGAACTGTGCAATACCGACCTATCAGGCGAACCTATTTTTAACTTCGTTACTCACATTGAAGTACAGAAGCTTACCTTGGCAGTTAATTGCAGGACATTGTTCCCCAAACTATTTGCCGCAAATATATTAAGATAGATTCGTCAAGATACTTGACGATGGATAGCATAAAGGTGCGCTGAACTTTTCTTCGGCCTAGATAATGACACTGAAGCTGTCTAATAAAAGTAGAGAGCAGGAATAAAAAGAATTTGAGAAACAAGGAGAAATGTTAATGGCTGATAGTCCTTTTATGATGACCAACGCAGAAGGACAGTCATTGACCGACGATAACCGGACAAACAAAACTATGAATATATTAACTGCAAGACGTTATCTCAACAGGTTTGGAAAGTTCAATGGCCTCATGACGTCTGCTCTTTTTAATCTCTCTAATGAACTGTGCAATACCGACCTATCAGGCGAACTTATTTTTAACTTCGTTACTCATGTTGAAGTACAGAAGCTTACGTTGGCAGTTAATTGCAGGACAATGATCCCCAAACTATTTGCCGCAAATATATTAAGATAGATTCGTCAAGGTACTTGACGATGGATAGCATAAAGGTACGCCGAACTTTTCTTCGGCCTAGATAATGACACTGAAGCTGTCTAATAAACTAGAGAGCAGGAATAAAAAGAATGTGAGAAACAATGGAAAATGTTAATGGCTGATAGTCCTTTTATGATGACGAACGGAGAAGGACAGTCATTGACCGACGATAACCGGACAAACAAAACTATGAATATATTAACTGCAAGACGTTATCTCAACAGGTTTGGAAAGTTCAATGGCCTCATGACGTCTGCTCTTTTTAATCTCTCTAATGAACTGTGCAATGCCGATCTATCAGGCGAAATTATTTTTAACTTCGTTACTCATGTTGAAGTACAGAAGCTTACCTTGGCAGTTAATTGCAGGACAATGATCCCCAAACTATTTGCCGCAAATATATTAAGATAGATTCGTCAAGGTACTTGACGATGGACAGCATAAAATAGGCCGAACTTGTCTTTGGCCTAGATAATGAGACTGAAGCAAGCTGTCTAATAAATTTGAGAGCAGGAATTAGAAAAGTTATAGAAACAAAGGGAAATTTTGAGTACAGTAAGTTTTGTCAAGATGACAGTTGGTCATTACTACAGGGGTCCACGATATTTGCTTGTAGCACAGATTTTTTTCTAATTTCTTGGACTTTAGTGACAATGACAATGATCTTTATTTGCATGTCCTTGCCCATATGGGTAAAATGTTGGTTTCCACTTGTTGCAGTAGAGGCCGAGAATATTGATTGCATTCTGTAGGCCACGTTGACTTGATGATAAGATAATAACATCATCGGCATAAAATAAACTCGATACTTTACATGAATGGAGAATAGGGGCATCCAGGTCTCCTGTATTGGGATCGTTTACTAAGTCGCTATTGTACAAATTGAATAACGAGCTCGAGGGGCTTAATACACAGCCCTGTCTCACGCCGATTTCTATAGAGAAAGTTTCACTCAAGCCTATCTTTCTTGGTCTTTACACAAGCTTCTGATTGATTGCATAAACTTTTCATGATATCGAAGAATTTGCCAGAAATGCCTTTTGAGAGACGTTTGAATAGAAGACCATGATGCCAAACGGAATCAAAAGCCTTCGATAGATCAACAAAACAAGCAAAGAGTCGTTTACCGGACTGTGTGTATTTAGAGATTAGGGTTTTCAATATAAAGATATTATCTGCATGCTATTCTGTATTCATTTACTGAATCCTGTATCAATGCAAGGCTGGTGAAATGTTTGACATATCTTTAATTATCTACCTGCACTTGTGTTGACGAATCTACATAATTCATATTTTCCGCCGTATATTTTTGCCATCATGACTAAACATCTTTGTGGGAACATTCAAGGAAAGTGTGATACTAAAGTAATATAGCAGTGTTATTGTTTTGTACTTGTATTTACAATATAGACTTCTGCATGTGGAGAACGAACTTCAATGTGAGTAACGAAGTTTGAATAAGTTTGCCTGATAGGTCGATATTGCACAGTTCATTACACGCATTAAAAAGAGCAGACGTCATGAGGCCATTGAACTGTCCACACCTGTTGAGATAACGTCTTGCAGTTAATATATTCAAAGTTTTGTTTGTCCGGTTATCGTCGGTCAATGACTGCTCTAAAGGAGGGGACAGTCATTGACCTACGATTACCGGACAAGCTAAACTTTGAATATATTAACAACAGGGCATTCAAACAGGTGTGGAAAGTTCAATGACCTCTATAACGTCTACTCTTTTCAGTGTGTCTAATGAACTGTGCAATATCGACCTATCAGGCGAAATTATTTTTAACTTCGTTACTCACATTAAAGTACAGAAGCTTACCTTGTCAGTAAATTGCAGGGCAATGGCCCCATTTTTTTTTAGATATTAATCGATATAGATTCTTCAAATATGATTGGTGGACAACGGCAGTCATTGACCGACAATAACCGGATAAACAAAACATGAAGACAAAAAAATGGGTTTAAATTAAAAGTTTGGTCGCCTAGTATTGACTGTTCTTTTCTATCTGTCTAATAAACTGTGGATTGATATCGACCTAGCAGGCGAAATTTTTATTTTTAACTTCGTTACCCATATTGAAGTAAATTCTTCACAATAGTCGGCATGACTTTCAGGCTCAGAGCAATAACAATTTGTTATATTGTATAAGGATCAATATCACACTATCATCACCTTTTCGTTGATAAAGATATCCATTCATATGATTTGAAATCATGACAGGCAAAATTCCCTTTGAAAATCGCCAAACCAAGTGGCAGTGAACATCAACTAAACAATATAGTTTCATCAACATAGTTTCGTAGGCAGATATGTCACTTAAGAAGGTGAACTGTGTAATAGTGATCTATTAGACACAATTGTTTTTAATTTAGTGTATGTACCAAGTACCAACTTGAAGTCATTGTCCACTGACACGTAAGACCACATACTTCATACTACACACTACAAAAGCGACACCTAGCTGGAGTATGAAGTAGATCAAGTTCTGCACTTCTTTTTATGCAATTTTATAACAATGTCATTTCCAAAAAAAAAGCTTACGAATCCAGAAAACTGTATCTGCAAATTATTTTTTTTCAAAACACAGTTCCATTTTTTTCAAGATGGACACAACAAGTAAATCTTATGGATGACATGAGTGCGTTCATTAATTTTCGTCTTATCTAAAAAAAACGATAGGCCCCTCGGGAGATAATGCTACAATTTCGGGGGAAAAGTCGTGTGGCAACTTTAATTGTACCTGGATAAGTGACACTAGTGTAATACATACATACATACATCATCGACCAGCGGTCGGAACCAGGCAAGTACATAATTCATTCCATAGGGCCCTATCTGACATAGCTTGCTCTAAATTCTCAAAATTAATACCAGTGTCTCTAGTCAAAGTGTCCGTAAAAGTCAAACTTCTGCAATGTACCCGGCAACTTGGTTTCCAAAGGAGAACAGAAGACACTAATTCCTGTTTTGCTCGGCAACAGTGTTCCGCAAATTTTACCCTTCGGTGTGTCAGTTTCTGGGATAGCTGTGGAAGATTTCCATATATGGTTTTGAGTGTAGCATGTTGAGTCCATGGTACGTTCTGAGCTCTGCGAAGTAACTTTGTGTAAGTCCCGTCTAATCTGTTCTGTAGTTGACAAGTAAGTGTCCAGGTTTCCGCACCATAAAGCAAAATAGGTTCTACTAAAGTAGTGAATACTTGGACCTTCAGTTTGTTTGGGATATTAGACTTCCAGATTTTGTCCAATTTGTTGCTTGCCTCCCATGCTAGGGCTTTCCTAATTTCTAAGTCCTTCTTAGGACGCATGATGTAGGAGCCAAGATATTTGAAGTTATCAACCCTTTGTAAATATTCCCCGGATAAGGATCTGAGTTCCAGTGGTCCAATGATGTTACTGATGAACTCTGTCTTAGATTCATTGCAGTAGAGTCCTACGAGGGATGCAGATTCTTCTAAAGATTGAAGCAAAGTTTCTGCATTTTTGATTTGTTCAGCAACTAGTGCAAGATCATCTGCAAAGTCCAGATCAGTCAGATATTGGGCAGGATATCTTTGACTCCTTCGTGGTTTGATTTCTATACCTTTGTTTACATTTGTGTCCAGTGACAATCTTAGAACATAATCAAGTACAATAATGAATAAATATGGTGCTAATGTATCACCCTGGACTGAGAACTCCAGTAACTATCTCAAATGAACTAGTCTCAAAATCAGAAGTAATCACAGAGGCTATGGTATTTCTATACAAAGCCCTTATAGCATCTATGAAACATTGTGGAATACCATACTGTGCTAAAATATCAAACATTACATCTCTGTCAATACTATCGAATGCTTTACGGAAATCCACGAACAGTAACACTAATTCCTTATTACATCTCTTCATCTCTTCAATAATACGACGTATTGCGAGTATCTGAGAAATAGTTGACCTTCCCTTTCTAAACCCATTTTGATTCCTCCTAAGGATAGGATCAATTACAGGAGTAAGACGGTTAAGTAAAAGTTTGTTATTTACCTTTGCAGCAATGGGAGTGAGAGTGATTCCTCTATAGTTAGAGGCAGATGTTGAATCCCCTTTTTTAGGTATTGGTACAATTTCTCCTTTAAGCCAGGATGATGGAGGTCTGTGTGACATAAAAGTGTAACTAGTGTAATATCCATGACGGCAATTGTAGAAGTAAAGCTTGTTAGTCATAGAAGTGACGCCTATGTGGTAGTCTGGAGTGTATAGTTCCCAATTCTTTTGTCACTACAATTGGTGCGTCAAAATTTGTGGGTCAGATGGCCAGGGTAAATAGGTTCAGTGGGACTGCCGTCAGTTTAGAGTGTTCTGTGACTTGTTGTCTGCTCATTTTCTGGAAAACGTGAATTGTATTCCTGGCCCTGCCGGCCGACTTTCTTCTACCAACCGCTTGTGTCATTTGCGATTTAGGCCAACGACAACATCCAGCTCTTTTTCCCTCACAATGGGATGGATGTCGCGATTTCTGCATGGTAAAGCTAACCGGTGAAAATCGACTTTTCTATCGTTATACCACAGGGGGATGCAGGGCTCTGACACTGCCTAACACCATCCGCAGTAACTGCCAGGCTCCGTTCAGATGTGGGGATGAGTGCCGCTATGAGTGTGTTCCCGGGTGTGTGAAGAGGACCGGAGCTAGGGTCAGGGTATGCAGATTCGGCCGTTATTGGCGTGGTGGGAGAGGACTGAAGTGTTCCTGTAAGTAACCATTTATCCTATTACATACACCTAACTAAAACAAGTACTTATTTGGTATGGTCTTTTTAAAGAATTTACCACCTTTTCCGAATGATTATTCCGAAATTTGGTATTATGATAGTTTACACATGATAACTAAAGCCATTTGCGAAAGGACCATTTGATTAACCAAACAAACGCTACTCAACTTGACAGGTTTCGTAAACGGTCAGACGTTTTAGATGGCACCCACTATAGATTTTGTCACTGACTAGTGATCATGTGATTGTTTCACACGTGCAGTATATATATATAGTTGACCATATTATGGTTTCATTTATAGTACTCGTATTACTCCCAGTGGGTATTAAAAGAGATGCCCCCCCCCCCCCAAGGTAAATAAATAGCTATAAGCCTGGGGCACAACCCGCCGTACGTGCAATTTGTCCGTACGTTTTTTGTGGAGGCCACGTCCGCCACGTATTCCTGAAAACGTTCAGGCTGTACATGGCAGGCAAGTCGCCCGTACTGGCACGTACGGAGGGCGAATCCGCAGCCCGAACGCAGAGGAAGTTCTGCATGCACTTAAAGTTCTACGGCGTGTCTGCGTGCTCCAAAATCCGTCGGATTCCCTACGAGCTCGTACGGCGACGGTACTTACCACTTTGCCCACGTTTTGGCACGTAGACAGCACGTATTTGCACGTACGGCGGGTTGTGCCCCAGGCTTAACGGCTGCAAGGACGCGTGTTATCAGCGGTGACAAAAATTCCTTTTTGCCCACGGAACTGATTTCAAATGTTAGATTGGTGAAATTTCGGATCTGGAAAATTACCTGGTAAAGTTTGGCAGACGCGCGCTAGCTAGGTCGGAGGTACACAGTCCAAGGTTCTGAGTGGCGCGGTTATACACGAACAGCGAAAAAGTGCTTCTTGTGAGGAGTGACTAAGTGTAGTTTGTAATTGCTGCAAACAAAGTACGTGTGCTTATTTGTCATTGGCATTTTTCCTTCTGATGTACGGAAAATGTGCTCAACATAGAATGGATAATATGCTGATAATCCCTTTAGCTTTTTTTTCTGAACGCGCCCTTGTAAAACACGTATTATAACACAGAAGTCTATGGGAAGAAAAACTCATGAATGATACCTTATCTCTGTTATGAGAACTGCTATAATTTAGTGCATTAGTTTAAAAACATCAGCTCCATACTCATTTTACAGGTAGGCCCTGCGGTGCTCCACCCGATGTTCGTTATGCCGGCGTTAGTGGCTGCACGGCACCGTTTACAGCTGGGACCACGTGCAGCTACCAATGTAACACCGGGTTCCGCAGAGTGGGAGGGGGCGAGATACGGATGTGTGTGGACGGTCGATGGGAAGGTTCAACCCTGAATTGTGGTGGGTAGACATTTTGCTTAGGAATTTCTATTATCTAATGAAAAAGATATTAGTGACTGTGTAAATGATTGGAAGAATAGGTACGAATAATTAAAAAAAGCAGTTTCTATGTCTTGAAATTTTACGTGAGATACTGTGCTTTCTTTAGGAACCCTTTTTTTATTGTTTAAAGTACATTTAACTTTCTTGTTACAGACTGCATATGATATTTCAGAACTTGCGGAGGAGACTTTCTTTGCCTAAAAACAACAAAACATCATAAATATTTAAGTAGTGTTTACCACAAGTGTATACCTTCGGTATGGAAATGAATCCTTTGCAACTGACAGTGCACGTGACTGAAAAATTGATTTACATTGATTGATATATTCCATTTTTCGCCTTATTCTATGCAAAGACGACTTTTTTTACGTCAATGGCAAACAGCGCTACATTTTTTTTTAAATTTCTGGACATTTTCACGTGGAAATGCATTTTACCATTGCCTTTAAAAATAAACAACAGAAATTTTCATACCAGAGAACCTAAGGCCCACATGGTCATAATTACGCCCATAGGAGTAAATATCTTACTAATCAAAAGGTATTTTTTTTCTACAGCGGCGATACCGTGCCCGACGCTGACGGTCCCGGCCTTTGGATCGCTAACTCCCCCCGGACCGCACTCCTACCCGATCCGGGTAACATTCACCTGTAACACCGGATACGCACTGAACGGCGCTTCTAGTACGACCTGCCAAGCTAACGGGACATGGAGTGATCCTGTTCCAACTTGCACACGTAAGTCGGCTTGCATATTAATATAGGTTAGCAATTTTCGATCCATTACCAAAAAAATGAAATAAAAAGATTTCCAGCCTGCTTTGAATCGTACATGAATTGCTGTTAAAGGAGAAAATACACTTCGTACATTAAAAGAAAGATATATCGGGTAGCAGATACTTATATCAACGTTAATACCAAAGTCAAAGAGGAAAACTTTGAAAACAAAAGCAAAAATCTATTGTTCGTTATTCAATACTCTGTGTTTGTTTAGCCGTCCAGAAAACGTACATTTTAGCCTGAGTACTTACATTTCATATTGTATGCAACTTTTTTGGGCCAAGCTTTTTATTCACTCGCTCTAAATGTTTTAACTTACTATTTCAGCCGTACAATGTCAGCTGTTTTGGGCCCCATTACATGGGACTCTGAATCCTGTTGGAACAAACTCCTACCAGACCGTGGTCAGGTTCACCTGTAACACCGGATACGTACTGAACGGCGCTGCTGATACGACGTGCCAGGCTGACGGAACATGGAGTAACGCTGTCCCAACATGCACACGTAAGATGACTTTTAAGTTTCTAGCAAGGCGCATTTAATTGTTGATTGGGCATATTCACTATACAGTAAATATTTGATAGTAAGGCATTGCGTATTACAAGAGTTTCGCGCATGTTGGATACAAAAATAAAACCACAATAAGGCCCCTTTTCACTTGACGGCGATGTCCCTGCGCTCTCACTGTGACCTAAATCTTTATGTGTAACCCTCGATTTTATGTTTGCCATGGCCATACTATTCAACATGCGTGACAAAAAACGTAGCTCGGCCGAATTCACTAATAGTATAACAAAACAAAGGATTGGAGCACAGTGTTTTGAAATTGGTCGTCACAAAAATGTACCAGCTGATAAGAGAATGTGTTATATCTTCAAATACAGTATTGAATATGAATATCATTTCCTGATGATATGTTCTTATTATAATGAAGAAAGAAAACAGTTATTGACCATATGTAACAACAAAACCTAAAACAAATAGAGAAATATTCAATGTACTTCTATCATGTCCCGTCTCAATATCTGTCCACCTTGGCCAATGCATACATAATGCTATGCAAAAGAGAAGAAGTGTTCTAACAATGTGAAATACACTATGCCGCCATATTTTCTGTTAATAGATTAGTATACTGTTGTATGCTTTTGTAGATGTAGTTTGTAGGTGTTACTTGCCATACATTGTGCCTGTCGCAATCGTTGTGCAATAAACTTGACTTGACTGGTGGTAATGGGGTATAATGATTAATGAAATGTCATTGACCATTTCAGCCGTACAATGCCCTACACTGACGGCCCCAGCTAACGGAGTGCTAATTCCTATCGGAGCGACCTCCTACCAGGTCAGGGTCATGTTCATCTGTAACCCAGGATATCACCTAAACGGAGCCTCTAGTGTCACGTGCCGAGCTGATGGGACATGGAGTAACTCTGCCCCAACATGCACACGTGAGTTGAGTTTAACACTTACAGATACAATGTACTTTTCTTAAAGATAATGGTGAGAGCAAAAGAAGGATGGTTCCTCTCAATATTCAAACGTGATGGGATGGCTAGGAAATGTACATGTGATCTTGTGGTCTTGTCGGAAACGGTGGGAGGGCAAGAGCCACAAGCATGAAGGGTTAGTGCGTTTATGAAGGGATTGGATGGGATGGCTAGGAAATGTGATGCTCTTAGCAGACGTCTACATTCTACAAACAAACCACTATTTGCAAAAAGGCTCTCACTATAGTTAGAACATTGGATGGACGAAACTATGTGTACCTACTATAAAGGCTGTTAAACATTTTACACTGTTAAACCATTTCAGCCAGAGTATGTCCAACATTGACGCCCCCAACTAACGGAGCGCTGAGTCCTCCCGGACCGGCATACTCCTACCCGAACCAGGTTACAGTCACCTGTAACCCGGGATACCAACTGAACGGAGTCTCTCCTATGACATGCCAAGCTGACGGAACTTGGAGCAATCCTGTTGGAACATGCACACGTAAGACTATTCTCAAGTTTCAATATCTGTCCATTGAATTATATTACACCAACAAACATTTAGCAGATAGCAGAGATAAGTGTATGACCTTCCTGTATAAAACATGAACGGAGTCTCTCATGTGACGTGCCAAGCAAACGGCCAATGGAGCAGCTCTGTTACAACATGCACACGTAAGACAACTTTCAAGTTGATGTATAATAGCACTGTCCATTGAATTGTACTATTCAAACTTTGAGCAGATGGCAGAGGAAGTATAAGAAACAGTTTGTCTAACCTACGTGTTAAATTACATTATAGGGTTTGTGCATATTCAGTAGAGCAATAGCAAAAATGTTATTGATAATTTCAGCCAGACAATGTCCGGTGTTGACGGCCCCAACTAACGGAGCACGGACACCCCCTACCGGTTCAAACTCGTACCAGAACACAATATCGTTCACCTGTAACACGGGATATGACCTGGACGGGGTCTCTTCCGCGACGTGCCAAGCTGACGGAAGATGGAGTAACCCTGTTCCAATATGCAGACGTAAGGCCAACTTTGACTAATTGAATATTATCAACGTAGTGTAATTTTTCACCCGAACATTTATAAGGAAATCAATTTTTTTTTCTGGCGAATAGGGCGTCCAGTTTTCAAATTTCCTAGAGATAACGTTCAAATCTTTCGAAATAAATGTTGTTCTAAGCAGCATAACTATGTAGATCCCTAAAAGATTGCTGAACAATGCAACTTGTCGTTTTCAGCCCGATGTCCGGATTTGACGGCCCCAGTTAACGGAGCGCGGACGCCCCCTACCGGAGAGAACTCGTACCAGGACGTAATCACGTTCACCTGTAACGTAGGATACGTACGGACCGGCGCCTTTGATACCACCTGCCAAGCCGACGGAACATGGAGCAACCCCGTCCCAACATGCACACGTATGATGATTTAGTTTTGATTATATCTGGCCATTTCGTTATATTATACAAACTTTTGGCATACAGCAGAAAGAGGATAAAAACAAATTGCATGACATTCTTGTTGCGAACCAAGATGACCGTAAATCAAATGATCGAGATAGACTAAAGGAAGTTGTTTTGTTATCGGCCATTTCAGTTACACGATGTCCTGCACTGCCAGCCCTCAAGTAACGGGGCGCTGAGTCTTCAGTCAAAACATGTTGAGCAGGCATAAATTAAAATGTGTCATTTTGTGAACTTACAACAAAGACAGAGAAAATTGCACTATTGGCTCTTGACTATTTCAGCGAGACAATGCCCGGTGTTGACGGCCCCAACTAATGGAGCACGGGCGCCACCTACCGGATCGAACTCCTACCAAAACATGGTAACCTTCACCTGTAACACGGGATATGTACTGAACGGTGCAACAACCGTGACGTGCCAAGCTGATGGAACATGGAGTGCTACTGTCCCAATATGCACACGTAAGGCGACTTTTAAGTTGATGATATCTGTCCATTGAATTATATTATACATTTAGCTGATGCCAGAGATGAAAATAACTTGCATGGGTAAAAACATAATAACCGTAATTCAAATAACAGAAATGGATTAAAATGAGTGGTTTTGTTACTGACCATTTCAGCCATGGCATGTCCAGCATTGACGCCCCCAACTAACGGAGCGCTGAGTCCTCCCGGACCGGCATACTCCTACCCTGTCACGGTTACGTTCGCCTGTAACACGGGATACCGACTGAGCGGAGCCTCTAGTACGACGTGCCAAGCTGACGGAACATGGAGCAACTCTGTTTCAACATGCTCACGTAAGACTACTTCCAATATCTGTCCGCTGTATTACATCATACAATCATTTAGCAGATAGCAGAGAAAGGATAAAAAGAAATTGCATTACTTTTTCTGTGTAAAGCATGATAATCGTAAACCAGACGAAAGAGGTCGATAAAAGTAGTTGTTTTTTATCATTACAGCCGTACTTTGCCCGCCATTGACGGCCCCAACTAACGGAGCGCTGAGTCCTACCGGACAAACTTCCTTCACGACCCAGGTTACATTCACCTGTAACTCGGGATACCAACTGAACGGACCTTCTAGTACGACGTGCCAAGCTGACGGAACATGGAGCGCCCCTCCTCCAACATGCACAAGTAAGAAGGCTTTTAACTAATTGACATTTATACTAAAACATACCTTATTTATTCAAAAATAATAAACAAATTAAGCTACTATTCAGAGGTAAAAATGTGGCCCTGCCCTAGGTATGTGTAGACGTTTTATGATCAACATCACTTGATGCAACATCAGTTTGATGATAAGTTTTTGACGAAAACTATTTCACTATATAGCAATTTCAGGCCTACAATGCCCGACGTTGACGGCCCCAGCTAACGGAGCGCTGAGTCCTCCCGGACCGGCATACTCCTACCCGAACCAGGTTACAGTCACCTGTAACCCGGGATACCAACTGAACGGAGTCTCTCCTATGACATGCCAAGCTGACGGAACATGGAACAGTCCTGTTGGAACATGCACACGTACGTAAGATGACTTTGACGTTGATGACATATGTCCATTGAATTGTATCATACAAATCTTTAGCTTCTAGCAGAGAGAGTATGAAAAGAAATTGCATGACCTTCCTATATGAAAACATGATAACCGTTAATCAAATAAAAGAGATAGATTAAAAGGAGTTGCTTTGTTATTGACCATTTCAGCCAGACCATGTAATGCGCTGACGGCCCCAACTAACGGAGCGCTGACTCCTGCTGCACCACACCATTACCCTGCCACGGTAACGTTCACCTGTAACACGGGATACGTACGGAACGGAGCTTCTAGTACGGTGTGCCAAACTGACGGAACATGGAGCAACCCTACTCCAACATGCACACGTAAGACGACTTTTAACTAATTTACATTTATACTAAAACATACCTTATTTATTCAAAATAATAAACAAAGTTAGCTACTATTCGGAGATAAAAATATGGTCCAGCTCTACGTATGTGTAAATGTTTTATATATCAACATTTCCTCATGCAACATCAATAGGACGGGTCGCTAATAAGTTTTTGACGAAAACTACTTCATTATATAGCTATTTCAGGTAGACAATGCCCGACGTTGACGGCCCCAGCTAACGGAGCGCTGAGTCCTTTCAGACCGGCATAATCCTACCCGAGCACGGTTACATTCACCTGTAACACGGGATACCAACTGAACGGGGCATCTGTTACGATATGCCGAGCTGACGGAACCTGGAGCAACCCTGTTCCAACATGCACACGTGACTTCTACATTATAATGATTTATGTCCATTAAATTGTACCATACAAATATTTAGCTGACGCCAGAGAGAGAATGAAGAGAATTAACGACCATTCTGTATGGAATATGATAGCCGTTAATCAAATAATCAAATAATCGAGATGGATAAAAATGAGTTGTTTTGTTTTGTATGGTAAAGTAAGTCTGACCATTTCAGCCAGAACGTGTCCACCGTTGACGCCCCCAACTAACGGAACGCTGAGTCCTCTCGGTCCAGCATACTCCTACCCGAGCACGGTTACATTCACCTGTAACCTGGGTTACGTACGGATCGGAGCCTCTAGTACGACGTGCCAAGCTGACGGAACATGGAGCAACCCTGTTCCAATATGCACAGGTAAGATACTTTCAAAGTGATATATATCAATTGAATTTGACAACACAAACATTCAGCAGATAGCAGAGACATGATAAAGAGAAATTGCATGACCTTTCTGTGTAAAAACATCTAATTAAAGAGGTCGATAAAAGTTTAACTGTAGTTGTTTTCTTTTTTACCAATACAGTTGTATGCCCGATGTTGACGGCCCCTCCTAACGGGGCGCTGAGCCCTATCGGACCATACTTCTACCCGAACCAGGTAACACTCACCTGCAACCCGGGTTACCAACTGAACGGAGTCTCTCCTGTAATGTGCCAAGCTAACGGAACCTGGAGCAACCCTGTGCCAACATGCACACGTAAGACGACTTCTACGTTATAATGATCTATGTCCATTAAATTGTACCATACAAATATTAAGCTGAAGGCAGAGAGAGACTAAAGAGAATTAACGACCATTCTGTATGAAATATGATAGCCGTTAATCAAATAATCGAGATAGATTTAGATAAAAATGAGTTGTTTTGTTTTGTAAGGTAAAGTAAGTCTGACCATTTCAGCCAGAACGTGTCCGTCTTTGACGGCCCCAACTAACGGAACACTGAGTCCTCCTGGACCAGCATACTCCTACCCGAGCACGGTTACAATCACATGTAACACGGGATACCAACTGAACGGAGCCTCTAGTTTGACGTGCCAAGCTGACGGGACATGGAGCAACCCTGTTCCAATATGCACAGGTAAGATACTTTCAAAGTGATATATATCAATTGAATTTGACAACACAAACATTCAGCAGATAGCAGAGACATGATAAAGAGAAATTGCATGACCTTTATGTGTAAAAACATCTAATAAAAGAGGTCGATAAAAGTTTAACTGTAGTTGTTTTCTTTTTGACCAATACAGTTGTATGCCCGATGTTGACGGCCCCTCCTAACGGGGCGCTGAGCCCTCTCGGGCCATACTTCTACCCGACCCAGGTAACAGTCACCTGCAACCCGGGTTACCAACTGAACGGAGTCTCTCCTGTGACGTGCCAAGCTAACAGAACATGGAGCAACCCTGTTGGAACTTGCACACGTAAGACGGCTTTCAAGTTGATAACATATGTCCATTGAATTGTATTTAAGAGTGGATTGTATTAAACAAACATTCAGCTGTTAGCAGAGAGGAGGCTTAAAAGAAATTGTTGAGGACGGTACATGAAGCAACCCCGTTCCAATATGCACAAGAAAGACGAACTTAAACTAATTGACATGTATACCACATCCTCCTACGCAGGGACATCCAACGGCGAAACCGCCTGTCTGGATGTACCCTGCTTTCTCAACTGTCACCCATAGTTCCTGACCGCCCTGCTTTTAAATATTAATTAGCTGACCTTATATATGCGAGGCCCCTTTTGAAAACTGAAAGGCCTTTTCTCTCATTGGCTGACAGCTGGTTTTGGGGGGACATCCACAGGAACTAATTAAGGGTGACAGTTGAGAAAGCAGGGTACAACCAGACAGGCGGTTTCGCAGTTGGATGTCCCTGCGTATAGGAGGATGGTATATCAAAATTGGCCTTATCTATTAAAAACATAAGTAAATTAAAAAAAGTTAAGCTAATATTTACTAATAAAAAGTGGTCTTGCTCTGGGAATGTGACGTTTCATAATCCATATCACTTAATGTAACATTAGTACGACGGGTCGCTAGTCAGTTAAAATTGACATATGCTAGCAATTATAATATATCACTACAAGATAGTAAAGAGAGTATCAAAGGCAAATCGCATGGCCTTTCTGTAGTCAAAACATGTTGTTGAGCAGGCATAGATTAAAATGTGTCATTTTGTAAACTTACAACAGAGGAAGAGATGCCTGTGTGATGGGCTAGCTTTTGACTATTTCAGTGAGACAATGCCCGGAGTTGGCGGCCCCAACTAATGGAGCACGGACGCCACCTACCGGAGGGAACTCCTACCAGAACGTGGTCTTCTTCACCTGTAACACGGGATACATTCCGAACGGCCCTTCTGCTACGAGGTGCCAAGCTGATGGATCATGGAGTTACCCTGTTCCAACATGCATACGTACGACAACTTCTTTAAAATCAACATACGTACAAGGAGTAACCTCCTTGATACGTAGCAATCTTGATTAGAATTATCTAATTACAAGATAGTAAAGAGAGTATTCAAAACATGTTGAGCAGGCATGAATAAAAATGTGACGTTTTGTGAACTTTTAGCACAGAAAGTGATTATTTTAATACACATGCAGACTCTTGACTATTTCAGCGAGACAATGCCCGACATTGACGGCCCCAACTAATGGAGCTAGGGCGCCACCTACCGGATCGAACTCCTACCAGAACACGATATCGTTCAGCTGTAACACGGGATATGTACTAAACGGCAATACAAATCTGACGTGCCAAGCTGACGGAACATGGAGCGACCCTGTTCCAACATGCACACGTAAGATAACATTAAGCTAATTTATATATCAACAACAAAATGAAATTGCAAATTTTACTCCTAAACACGAGGACAAATTAATAATTTTAAGCACAGTAATTAGAGAAAAAGGCGACTTTTTTCCAGATAGCCTGAGTACCAGCCTCCGTAGTGACTCGAAAGCAAGCGAAAGTATTGAGCTAGCGATTACTTACAGTGCAGACGATTGGTAACCATGAAACATCAGTATGGAGATACGTAAAACTTTTTTTGTACCAAGACTATTTTACTATTTCAGCCATACAATGTCCGGCATTGACAGCTCCAGCGTTTGGATTGCTGAGTCCTATAGGAGTCACCACCTACCTGACCGTAGTCAACGTCATCTGTAATTCTGGATACGTACTCAACGGCACTGTTGATACGACGTGCGAAGCGAACGGAACATGGAGTAACCCTGTTCCAACTTGCATACGTAAGACGACCTTTATGTTGTTCTTTACTACCAATTTCCATTTAACCCTCAAACCACCGTATGGGGTCAAAACTGACCCCAGGCGTATATCAATGTGTGAGATTATGTCATTTCTGGTCGAAAACAAATTTCCTTTCAGGAGTTTGTTTGTATATCTGTCCTATAACTTCTTATACGTTTTTGCCGAGATTGACTTATTGTTGATTAAGTTATCCTCGAAAGTTTATGCATGGTCCAGTGGGGTCAAAACTGACCCCAGCATTTTTTTAAACAAACTTTTGCGACCCACACCTAAACTACTTATTGTAGGATCACGAAATTTTCAGAAAATGATGTACATGTAAGCAAAAATTATTGTAGCAACTTTTGTGCCATTATCATGTCATATGACGACATTATGACGTCATCTAGGTAATATCGGCCGCCATCTTTGATTTTGACTGATGACGTCATCAAATTAGCATAAATTACGAATGTTGAGTCCTGAAATTTATGTTGAATTTAATAAGATGTGATAAACAATTGTTATTTGCCAAGAAAACCTTAAAACTTAAATGTTTGGTACAAAATTTGAAAATTTCGTAATAAATATGTCTGTCAGAATTCCGTTGCCATGGCAACATAAAAAATGATGAACATACTTTGTTCACTGAAAATGTTTGCTATCAACATTTTCTAAAAAAATCCCAAGTTTGGTGCCCCTAGCATAAGCCATTCAGGCGCTATATGGCATTGAAGCTGGTACAGGCATCCAAAACCTCCTTCCCGGTCTGAATAGCGTTGGTGCAAAATGTGGTCCTCGTGATCTTTTGCATAAACTATGATAATGAGTTAGAAGTATTCTCACCTAATCATGTCAGACTGCCCCAAATAGATTAATGAAACTATACATATTTACAAATCACAAAAAGATTCACACAAAAAACTGTATTTGTACAAAACGTTTTGGGGTCAGTTTTGACCCCATACGGTAATCTACGTCACAAAAAAGCTACGGTGGTTTGAGGGTTAAATCATATGAGTATACGTCGGGTGAGTTTTGATATGATACATGCTACCAATACCAATTCAATTTTAGTTTCTTGATTCAGATGATGATACGCGCCGGCAGTGAGTAGAAAGCATAGTTTTGTTCTTCAGATACCTGAAAATAGATCCCTGAAATGTTAAGAAATGAACATTTAATCCTGACTATATGAGACGTTGAAAAACCCAATTAATAGAGAACGGGGTCCTCCTACGCGAAAATTCTGGAATTTCTTCATGTAATGGTAAAATAGGTCCATTTGTTTATGGTGAAATCACTATTTGGATCATGCAATTTTAAGCTTACGTGCTTTTTGATGAAAAAACGATCAGATGTTAATTGTTCATAAATATGTCAGAATATTTCTGAAAAAGATTTATTTCTTGTATGGCGATGTTAAAATTAAGAATTTTTCTTTTCATTGTCAATTGTTGTACTTGTAATGATTGTCCATTTTTGCGATTGATGTCGAGTATTATTTTTGTAAGTAAGAATAGAGATGGAGTTAAATATGTACTTGTAAATGTAGCCTTTATAATACATAATATTTTAACCTTTCAGCTTCCATCGTGAGTTCCTGTGGGAATCTGACTGTTTTTAACAGTGATTCCGGCAGTTTCACATCTCCTGGCTGGCCAGGTCCATATCCGCTGTCTACCAACTGTACCTGGCAGATAAATGTCAGTCCTGGATACATGGTGCTTATACGGTGAGACATCATGTTCAAATTCTACAGTGATCAACGTTTTGGCCTTGTCTTTTGTGTCTCTCGGATGAAGTGGCTCCATTCTACTTTGTGACATACACATTTGACATATATATGAAAAAAATCCCAATTTTTATACGTTGTGAATTATTTTCGCAAAAGAAGAGGTAAAAGTTAGTGGTAACATCTCTGCAATACCATAAAAGCAAACACTGTAAATACGTGTATACATTTTTTTTTGCCGGTTTTCATCTTCTTGAGATACTACGAAGTTTGACAGGCAATATGATACTTGACTGTCTTATTATATATGTTTCTATAGATTGAATGATTTTGTATAGTTTTATTTTTTTTGTTCTTTTTACATATAAGTGGCATTTGTGTTATAGTATAACACAAGTTCCTTGTCGTTGACATTTTTATTGATGTGTGGCTTTACGCATAATTCTCTGTAGCATGGACAACTTTGACTTGGAGCATGGCGGCAGGACGTGTATTTGGGACAGCTTGAGAATCCATGACGGACCAAACATCTCCTCTCCGATAATCGCCGATCTCTGCGGTTCGTCTGTTCGTCCCGTCATTACAACAGGAAGGTCTGCCTTCGTGGTTTTCCACAGCGACGAGTCGGTGACTGATTCAGGATTTCTTGCCAACTTCACTGCCTGGAACGACTCTCTTAGTAAGTAGATTTATTTTTTCCCTTTATTTCTGTGGTCACATGAAGTAAAATAATCACGAAAAACTTCTTGATTGTTTATCTTTACATATATATTGTTTCCACGCATATACGTCATAGACAATATTTGTTTGCCCCACGTTTGTATCTATAATTCCACATATTAGATATTACTTCACCTCTTCCGATAAACAATGTCATGTATTAATAGTAAATTTCTAAAATTGTTTGTTCGATAAAAATACTTTGTGCCCGTTGATTGGGTCTTTCATTCAACATAAAAGAGTCAGGAGCTCTTTTAAGCATTTCGGTGGTCCCTTGCGCTAGTGCATTAAGCAAGAAAAATACTCATGCGGCAGGACACAAGTATTTACATTATGGAAATTTTAGCATTTTTTGAAGGTAACATGCTGAAATATATTCCAAAAGCACTGACGTGACGACAAAATCGATCTTTATACATACATGAAACTAATGCAAGCAATGCAAAGTATACCACAATACATGAACAGTACTTTTGCAGTAACCAATGTGCCTAGATATCCTGATTGCCTCCTTCTCGTATTTCTAATATGGTAGCAGCCTGGAGGGAGTACGCTCAGGACAGATCAACCTGGTGTGAACTTTCCATGTCTGTAGCCGCTATGCGTCAGACTATGATGCCTGCGAATGATTGATTGATTACTAACAAGCTCGTTTTTCTAGATACACTGCTGTCTTTTTCAACTGACGTTTCATTATTTCTATTCTTGTGCCATCCCCTAACATAGGTAGAATGACGGCCCCAAATAACGGTAGAATGTGGTTGATGTGTTTGCATTGTTTGAAACTTTTGTTCTTTTTCTCATTCGTTAGACCAACTACCAACAACACAGCCTCCTGGTAAGATTGCGTTAGCTATATTCTATCTCTGATTCAGTATAAAAACGTATATACATGTCTCGTAAGCGTATGTAATCCTATAAATACAATGTTTAAATGTATAAATAAACAACTTCTGCATACTAGATTTAATGTCACGACGACATTAACAATATAAGAGAGATGCTTTACCATACAAATGATGATTGCCTCGATAGACCCCTTCTTAGAGGCGTTTCCCCTTTTTTGGAAATATTAGATTTCTTAAAAAATCTAATGTTTCATGAACTTTCCAAACGATGAAATAAATGAACGTAATATGGCAGAATGTTACTTTTGATTCTGCGTTGATTGTGTTGATGGACAATGGGCAAGCTAATTGATCTTCTTTCCTTTTACTCCAGAGTATCAATGTCAGCCAATCCAATTCAGTCGATGCCAGGGAATATACAACCAGACGTCATTCCCAAACGTCTTCCAGTGGCCATCTCAAATCTACACTCTGTATTTTGCACGATTATTGTTCCCGCAATTTGATCGCATTAGGGACTGTCATCGGGACTTTGATTTCTTCATGTGCTCAATATTCTTCCCCGGATGTACGTCTGAAGGACAAATGTGAGTAGCATGTAAACTTACAAATTCGACAATTATAATTATGATTTATCACCTAACATGGTGCAGAAATAACATATTTCGAAAAACAATAGATTAATTGCCCTTACTTCTAAAAAGAATTTTTATCGTATGCAACACTATATTTCGTCCTTTTACCCTAAAGCTTTATAGGTGTTGTATATATGCAATGTGATCTTAATTGTTTTATTTTGCAGACTCCCATGTCAGTCATTTTGTAACGTGTTTAACGCTTCGTGTGGTGGACGAGCCCTTGCTCTTGGCCTGCTATGGGACTCTTCCATATGTGCAAATCTACCCACGAGTGACTGTGCTGGACCGACTGGTGGGTTGCCTTTGCTTATGTTTCGCGATATATGAAAATATTTCCATACCTTCCTTCTTAAATGCACGTCAGTTTACTTTTGGGGCATATGGTGTCTTCATCAGATGACCCATCATGGCACACTCGTTTTGTTGAATTGTGTTGAAAGTCAAACTGTTTCTTGTATGCTTTTGACAAGTAATCCCGTGTCAGGTAAAACAATTTGGGAACTTTCGTTATGAAATACAACCACTCCTTTTTTCTTTAAAATTCATTAAAGTTTGCATCATCATCAATACATAAAAAATTATATGAATGACAAGATGGTGGCATTCTGGAAACGTAATCTCTCAGGGCCGTCACCGTCAGATTTGTATTGCACTTCAATTTATCAAAAGTAGCTAGATGCAGAATATTTAACATGTGCCGCAGGTGCATGCATTATACGCTGATTATCTATAGGCTGATCACATACTTGTGGAGAACCAACAAAATTCAGAACACCCGAAGTTCTGAGGAACGGTCAATCGGTGTGCTTATTATGTGGCAAATGCCTCATTAAACTAGTAAGGTACCTAAACATCGCCATCTTAATTTTCAAGCCTTATATAAAGTGTTAAATGCATTTGCAGTAGACCTAATCAACGTGCCAGTTTGTCACGTCATCATGTATTTAATGGGAGATTTAAATCTTTAAAGGCTTTGATTAACCTTTCTAAATGTTATTACTTCATATATCTGCAGCTTGTGATGCTGACGAGTTCCAGTGTAACAACTCGCAGTGTGTACCACTCTCAGCGAAGTGTAATGACAACGCTGACTGTTTGGATTGGAGCGACGAAGTCAACTGCAATAAATGTATGTCATATTGTCATTCCTTGTTTTATTTTTAAGAACCCGTTAGATGCATGCTGTTTCTTATAGAAAGGAGATGTTATAATGCAGATTTTGGATACTTCATAATTGTTTTATATTGAATTCTATCTTTGGTATTAATGCTATGGTAAGTCTTTATTTAGATCTTAAAGTGGGATAGGGGACTGTAAAGTTAACCTATAGCTGTAGAAATATTTGAAGAGATTCATCAGTCACGTATGTGCACAGTTGATAGAATTTCCATCAATCAGTGACTACTTTTTAAAGGTAAAAACACGTACCTCCAAATTTTCGATGGCTATCAGTCCATCTGGATCACGGAGTGACCTAGTAATCGGTTATAGATCGGTAAATGTTAGCGGGAGATACGGACGTTGGTACAGGTGTGGTGTTAGTATCCCTCATGGTAAGACAGGGCACTTTGAATCGACAATAACGTTTGCACTTACACCAATTGCCTTTCATAGTGTCTCGTTCTTCCCTTTATTATATAGTACAATTCATTTGAATACCACATTTTTCTACCATGCTAAGCACGGGTCGAGGAACCCTGGAGTTGTAACTTTGATGTGGATCAGTGTAACACCATGACTACAACAAATAGTTTTCGATGGATTCGACACTCTGGTAGTACCCCATCCAGGTCAACAGGACCGTCAGCAGACCATACACACGGTTGGTCAAACTTCTTCTTTTTTTAATGTAATTGGTGCCGTATAAATGCTGAAATTAAATAATTTCCTTCGCATAGTTTGCCTTGATCAAATGTTCGAAAGCGTCAAAATATAACAAGTGATTGCCCGATGATATTCATAACACGCTAGCAAAAATAGAGAAATTCAACAAAGTGCCAGATGTGCGGCAACATCAACAGGTGTAACCACTCGTCAAATTGTGGTGGGCTTTAACTCCAGGCTTCATTTTTTGTTTCATCTGCAGGGTATCAAATGTACAATCTCTCTTCTAATGCGACTACTCCATCTCCGTCAGCAGGATCTGGTTTGTCCACTATTTTTCTGTTTTTGGTCATTCAATCAAATGTAGTCTACATAGGGTCAAACTTCTTCAGCAATATTCTTCCACATTTACACAAATATAAAAAAGTTAAAATTCATCCAATTTAGCATTGGTGCCAGTTGATTAGTTCCAAATTCAAATTAGTTTTAATGCCAAGTTATTTCATTCAACATAAAAGAGTCAGAAAAACATCTATTTGGCATCTCGTTGGTACTTTGCGTCAGTGCAATAAGCAAGAAAAATAATCATGAGGCAGAATATTAGTTAGTATTTACAGTATGTACCTTAGCTTTTATGGAAGGTCTCATCCTGAAAGATATCCCGAAAGCAGCAACATTAAGACAAAATCAATCTTCATGGATACATGAAACTTATTACAGCAGTGCAAATTATACCACAATACATTAACAGTACTTTTGCAGTAACGACACTGTCTGTTGTCCAATGTGCCTAGATATCGTGATTGTTCATCTGGTATTCCTAGTATAGTATCAGCCTCGTATAGATTTTCTAAATCTACCTCTGTCTTTTCCAACTGAGGATTTAGTCTTTTCTTATGCCATTCGAAACAGACGCCGTGACAAAAGCGTAGAATGTGTTTATGTGTTCGCATTGTTTAAAGCATTTGTTGTTTTTCCCATTCCCTAGACTCGTTGCAACCGACATCAACGCCATCTGGTAATATTGTCTTAGCTACATTTTGCTCATTAAATGTGTACACAAGTTTCAAAAGGGTATGCAATTCTTGAATACAATGTACAATTCACTGCTGTAGCACACAGTATTAGATTCCATGTCAAGAAACTATTGTTAATATCGGCTAAACCATTTTAAAAATGTAATTGGTATCTTAGAAATGTTTAAAATACAGAATTTCCTTTGCCTTTATGAAATGAACGAAAGCGTCAAAATATAACAAGTGATGGCCCATTGACATTTACAACATGCTAGCAAAAAAAGAGAAACTCAGCAAAGCGCCAGATGGAACATTGCATTGGTTTGACACAAATAGCTATTCTGTATGGTAGTACCAACAGGCGTAACCACTCGTAAAATTGTGCCGAGTTTTAACTCGAAGCTTTATCTTTTGTTTAATCTGCAGGGTATCCAATGTATACTGTGTCTCCTCATGCGACTGCCCAATCTCCGTCAGCAGGATCTGGTTTGTCTACCATTTTTGTTTTTCTGTATTTGGTCATTCCATCATATTTAGTCTAGATAAGGTCAGACTTCTCCAGCAATATTCTACCACATTTACATAAATATAATAAAGTTACGAGCCATCTATTTGAGTTATTATATGTCAACAGATCACGGTGGTCCGGTTGCTATGTTTTTGTCCGCGTTGTCAGGGTAATTTGCCCCGCCCAAGGCACGGCGGGGTGCCGACCGCGGCCCTGTATCCATGTCTACACACTGATACACATTGCTGAATATTTCTCAAAATAACGCATGTTTGGTGGTTATGTCAAGAAACAGCAAAAATCACTTAAAGAGAGGATATGTTGAATTTTCAAATTCATACAAGTATAAAAGTAACACTTATACACTGCGTTCAAAATACCCTATCAAATCAGACGAACGTAAGAAAGGTTACTATAGGTGACCGAACTTTGAACTTTGCAAATTTTCCTCAAGGGATATTTTTCTAATTTACGCACTAAACATTTGTTGAAGTTGTAGTCAATGTTCATAGCGATAACTTTTTAGTTGCAATCATTTTCCGCCGATGTCTGTGAAATTAAAGATTATTTTCCAAATTTTGGGTCACATTTCCTCACATTTTCCTTCCGTATTTCCCGTGAGCCTGATTGGAGCGAACAGACGACGTCATCAAAATGGCGGCGAAGTTTCGCTCTCCAGGCCCATGTTGTTTTCGCCGAAAAATCCCACGAAGATCAAAAGATATAGGCCAAAATATGAAGCTTGTGCTTATTTCAGACAGTGCACATGGCTGTAAGGGTTTGTTTGGGACTTATAATGAGCTGTGTCGGCCTCAATCAAAGCAGACAAGATATACAAGATGCAAATAAGTGAGAAATACTTCTATTGTATTCGCTGAGCGAACCCAAGCCAGATAATTGACCGCGATTTTTAACTGAACGAGTTCTGTAGTAAATTTCTTATCCAATCCTCGGAAACGAGATTCAGAAACTGCTGTAGTTTTCAAGTTTTTTGTATATGGGCACCACCGTCCAGCTTGTACAGTCGTAGGGCATTATGCAATCTTCCGGCTATTAACCTGTGATCGTTAGGAGACTCTCACAAAATTTCACGAAAACTTTGTGTCGGCACTAGGAATTGAAACATAATCGACCGCTTCACGGGCCGGGAGAATTTGTACAGTTAGAAATGTTGAAAGATACTTGAATAACATACGTCTGGGCTGTACCTCTTGTGATTAGAAATACATGCATGCCGGTAAAGTAATGTGACAAACTTGAACAAGGAGACAAACGGGAAAATGGCGTCGGTTATATACAAGACAAAGGAACCCGGTCTGCTATCAAACAACAACTCTCTCTTTACCCCCCCCCCCCCCACTCCTTCACATTTAACTAAATTGATTTACTTCTGTATGTTTTAATAAAATTCAAATATTTTCTGTAATGTACCATTTCAAGCAAAAGGACTCCAGAACTTCTGAAGTACATTCAGCACATTGATTCATACATGGCGTGGGTTTGTAAACAAACTGGAGGGCCGACCGGTCTAATCCAGGTCCCTCGTCAAATAATCCCCAGGCTTTGATTTTCATTGTGTGCTTTATTACAAGTTGCATTTATACTTACAGAGATGTGGATTTTTTTTATTTCAATTTTCCTATCAAGGACGCCAGAACTGGCAAAAGGCATGCATGTCGAACCAAGGACGTGACATCCTTGGTCAAACACAAGCCGACACATCAAACAGCGGCTTGTGCATAGTCTGTTACCGCCCGTATTGAATCACGAACTGTAGTTCATTATAGAAATACATGGGTGTAATGAATTATTAGAAAAATACGTTATTGAATCGGAAAGCGAAGGTTGATATTTCCGAGGCGTTGATTACTGATAGGACAGGACAGGGCCAGAGTCAAGCCGGTAATTTAACCTGTACATTTCTCAATCAAGGGCGCAAATATGTAGCAAGGGATTAGTGTTGCTTCCATGGATATGTTTCGAAAACAAAATATATATAGAAAGTCGCACTTCATCGACAAACTATCCGTACTCTGTCGGTTAATTTCGTGTGTGTTTAGCGTAGCGCAGATATAATTTACGTAGGGAAGAAGTTCAAGAACGGATTTTGTTTACAAATGGCGACGGGTTCCGCGCGTCCCCGGCGACCGCGCGGGGAAGGCCCCGGGGAATGTCGGAAACTGATATTTCCTTGCATGACCTTAGTTTCGGTATTTTATAAATATTGGTAGCAGAATAGGCGAAAATGTAGCAAAGAAGGACTGAGTGGGCTGTGTCAGTAAGACGCATCATCGTGGGAATGACCGGTTTGAAAGCTTGGGTATTGTTTACTATGCAAACAGGGGAACAATTGGGGCGGAGACAGGCGTGCATTTGAAAGGGGAAGTTCGCGGGAAAAATTCTGCTAGTCTAGGTGCGACCAAAACATTTCTAGTTCCCGCCCTCAAAGGTGTGAACCAATCAGATATTGTTGCCATTAGTGAAATGGTTGATTGACATTGATTGACAAGATAGGATTTTCAGGGCCTTTTAGACCATCGTGGATGTAGTTTATATTGTCATTATTATGTTCAGCCTTATGGAGGCCTTATGGAGACTAGTTTAATCCCAGGGGTTTTTGTTAACTCAAGGTTTTATATGTACACGAGGGTCTGTTCTGGCTCTTCTGACTGAATTTTCTTCGGTTAAATTTTACCAAATTTACAAAAGCATATCAGGTTTATAGTTTGCCCATTCAAGCGTTGAGACAATGAGCTGAAGTTATGTCTCTTGCCATAAATTATAGTAAAGCTTCAATGTACCGGATTCCACACAGAAATGTCTTGCTAACTTATGGATGCGACTCGTTGTTGACTTGTTTGATCTGCAGGGTATTACATGTACACGGAGGCAGATTATGGTTCTCGTGGGGAAACTGCTAGTCTGACGCTGCCAATCATTCACTCTGGTGGTCAACACTGCCTGCGGTGGTTCTACCACATGTATGGGTGGAGCATGGGAACACTGAACGTCTATGTCTCCAATCCTCCGTATACTGACATGTTAGTGTGGACAAGGTTTGGAAATCAAGGAAATTGGTGGCTGCCGGCCATTGTTCCTGTCTTCATCAATGCTAGTGTATTTCAGGTGAGTGGACCATTTGCAGTGGCCAACTGCGTCTGCACAGACTGTTTCAAGACATCTCTTGAATGGGCCATAAAACGTTACATAACAATCTTATTCATTACTTCGTACTACTACAATTATCATAATTTATATCAACAATTGATGTACAAAGGGACACGTCGTTATATACTCGTTGAAAAGAGTGAAACATTGTCATTTGCAGGTTCGGTTTGAAGGCGTAAGAGGATTTTGGTACGCAAGTGATATGGCGGTTGATGATATCAATGTGGAATCTGGACCATGTGGTAACATTGCTTTCATTGTGTTTGCAATGCATTTCCTTTTCGATAATCAACTAATACAAATGTTGAAATGTTTTTGCGAACGTGCTAAAAACTATTTCGTCGTAAAAGGGAACTTGTCAACAAAATATAATAACTACTAGGCAAATTCAAACAGTGCAAGATGTGCAATGGTTTTGGTATGTCGTTCAATTTAAAACATCTGTCCTCACTTCCCTGTCTAGTTATGGTTTATGTTTAACAGTGTATGTTAACAACTGACATGACATAATTTTCATAAAATCCTTCAAGATCTGTATCAACTCTTGTACGCACTATTGAATGATTTGTATAACATTTGCAGCATAATTTATCTTCTTTATTTTTACTTTAGAGTATGGATGTGAGCCAATCCGATACAGCCGTTGCCTGGGACTAACATACAACCAGACGTCGTTCCCAAACGTTTTACAGATTCCATCTCAAAGCTATACTCTAAATACTGTCCAATCATTGTTCCCGCAATATGACCTGATCAGTGACTGTCATCGAGACTTCAATTTCTTCATGTGCTCGATTTTCTTTCCCAGCTGTACGTCTGAAGGACAAATGTGAGTAAAAAACTTTCAAATCATTAGTCACGTAATGTGCTACGGGTCAGTGAAAATGTAATTCCATCGCCCAAATGACTGTAGAACAGACTTTTATAATGTACAATATGTAAAAAAGAGAACCCTCTCCTTTATTCTAAGTCAACTGAGCCTCCATGCTTAAAGGCCTCAAATTATACAAAATGCATCCTTCACTCTATCTAATTGTAATAGACGTTGGTATGTAAAAAATCTGATTGTTCCATTTTGCAGGCTCCCATGTCAGTCATTTTGTTACGAGATAAACGCTGCTTGTGGCGGAAGAGCTCTTGCTCTCGGTCTGCAATGGTACTATTCGATATGTGCAACTCTACCAACGAGAAACTGTGCTGGACCAACAGGTGAGTTGCATGGCAATCTATGCGTCATATTGGAATTTAGATCCATTTGGTTTAGTTAGGATGCATATGGGCTATGTTGTACCATATGGCTTCTTGGTTATTTACTACAACCAGCTCATAAAATCACATCTTTCGCGTTGCTCACTCGGTAATATTATTCAGTGGCAAATGACCAAGATTTATAACACCATACACATCTATGGTGCATCAGTTCAGTTCAGGTGTTATATTATTGATTATTGGGCCTCTTTCATACATTTTACATACTGATATGATTTTATACCTTCAGCTTGTCAACCTGGCGGGTTCCAGTGTAACAGCTCGCAGTGTATACCACTCTCAGCAAGGTGCAATGGCTACCCTGACTGTACGGATATGGATTGGAGCGACGAAGCAAACTGCAGTATGTACATATTACACTCCTTTACGTTTGTGACCGCAATGTAGATATATCCACATAAAGCAGTCTGTACATATATGTTTGAATACTTTACGTTTTTGACCACATCTAAACAGCTAGCAGCGACGCCTGTGATGCAATACGAAGTGAACCAGTCAGAACTGCCTTAAAGAAGGTCACAAATAGTAAAAGAAACGTTGCTGTGAATAAAGCAAATGTTTGTGTAAAAAGAGTATTTCATATAGTAACTTACTAACCTGATGTAACGTAACTGGAGGTTGTTTTCCCTATCTTTCAAAGACTTGGACGAGGATGGCTGGAGCTGTGACTTTAATGAAGACCAGTGTAACTCGACGGCCATTGCATCGGGGAGCTTTCAGTGGATTCGACAATCCAATAGTAACATGTCAAATTCAACAGGACCCTCAGCAAACAACACAGTTGGTTGGTCAAGCATTTGTTCTTTTGTTATGTTTAAGTTATTAGACTATGATTTCTTTATATATCTTCTCCCTCAATCGCAGTTTTTTTCTTCATAATATTTCAATAAATGTGGAGCAAGAACAAAACTCATGTAGAAGAAGGAAGTTCATTTATGTGCCAGGGCTTAAAATACCACCTGCATATATATGAAGGTTAGTGCAGGTAAAATTGTAGCTTTGCAGGTGTTTCTGGTGTCTACCTGCACCTAACCTGCACTGGTCCATGTACTGGGTTTTATACATAAATGTCCCATTGTGTGGGTGTATGTGGATTGTTATTAGCTACATTGAATGTTACCACCTATAAAGTATTAAAAAATAGCAATGTTTCCTGAACAATTTATAAGTATTATCCATACTTCCTAAATTCAGAGTGGTACAGGTAAAATCTGCCTTGTGCAGGTAATATTCGATGTTAGAAAGTGCAGAAAAATGCATTTCCAGCCCTGTGTGCTTGTACTTTATCATGACTTCGAAGGATGTAGCACATTGTAGCTCATAGGATTTCTATGTTTATTTGCAGGTTTCTATATGTACACGGATGCTAGATTGGGTTCTGGTGGTGACACTGCCAATCTGTATTTGCCGGTTATTCGCTCTAATGGCCAGTACTGCCTGCAGTGGTCCTACTACATGTATGGGTGGAACATGAACGTCTATGTCTCTCAACCTGGGTATTCAGACATGAGAGTATGGTCAAAGTATGGAAACCAAGGAAATCGATGGCTGTTTGCTATGTCCACCATATCAACCAATGCCAGTGTTTTTCGGGTGAGGGGAAAGATGAACTCTGTTTTGAAATGAACCCCAATAATATTCCAGTAGTAGAGCCATATTACAATTTGGTACATTTAGATGTCTGTTTATGCCTGCAAATGTTCTTATTGTGAAACATTTGGTGTACACACTTAATATTCCCTATAAGGCATCATCAAAAATTTTATTATTATTCTTATATCTTTACATTGAATTTCATCCCACAGATTCGTTTTCAAGGCGTAAGGGGATGGAGTAGCTTTGGCATGGCAATCGATGACGTTGTTGTCACACCAGGCCCCTGCCGTAAGACACGTTTTGCAAATAATTATCCTCAATAATTTCTCCACAATAATCAACATTTAATACTTTATTCAACCAAGACATCCCATTCTTTTATATTGATATGGAAAAAACACATAAATGTCTTATACGTATGCGTTGCAAATGCATATGTGTACCTGCAGCTTGCCATCCTGACGAGTTCCAGTGTAACGAGTTCCAGTGTGTACCACTCTCAGCGAGGTGTAACGGCCATCCTGATTGTCTGGACTGGAGCGACGAAATAAACTGCAGTAACTGTAAGTTCCTGCAAACAAGACATACGTTGTTGCTGTTATTACTTTGTTAGTTTGATTGCATATGTTTTCTCATCTAATGTGGTGGGGTCCATTCCAATCAACCGAAGGGTTTGTAATATTTTGAAATTTATTTAGATATTTCAGAAACATGTTGAAAGTGACTGTACAAAATATCCTTTCCAGAATAGTTTTCAAACAACTATCTGATTTGTTCATTTTTTGAAATAGCAAAAATTAACTCAATCACATTCTAGATGGTAGATTTTGCTTAGTGTAGGCATAAAGATCTGGTAATGCAGCCTTGTTGTCTGAATCTACTTCGTACTTCTGGGTTCTTTGTGGCTACCCATTTATGCACGATGTCCAAATTTAATCCCTTATACTTTATAGAGATTACGTAACATGCTTTATTCACAGCCCGTTGAACGATTCAGAAAATGTTACAAAAAAGTAATATATATATCAAGATTGTGATTTACGATGGAAAAACGTTGGCTGTACATGTACTATCTTAGTACTTTTTGATCCTTTTTGGCATGATTGAAAAACTCATTCAGAATGTTCATTTTCATCTTTTTAAAAAGCCGATTTTGAATTCTTATTTTCTCACAGCCATCGACTCTATTGCATGGGAACCGTACAACTTTACTTACGACAACAGTTGCACCAGCTGTGACGGTGAGCGTTTTGTAAGGCCAACCAGCTACACCTACGAGGGTCGGACCCTCTATGTCGGTGTTGTCTTGTGCTCGCCTACTCAGTACAAGATACTTCTGAGTGACAGCATCAACGGAACGTTCCGGAATATTGGCGACCTTGCAGGACACGGCCAAGACCATTGTGAGCTTGTTGGAGCTACATCAGATCCTTCGTCGTCATCACTGGATCCAGATTATCGCACCTGCAGTGGAGTAGGTAAGCATGTAAATGTATTAGATCAATAGTTTGATAAGGTCTATGCATCTATGACTCATTTGGTACAACCCACCATATAATACATTATTGTGTTTCCTTTGAGAATGAGAAACTTAACGTTGCTGTGATTGTATGTTCAGTAAACGAGTATTTAATACAAGGCGCGCAAGCATCGTGGCTACGTCATTTGCAGAAATTGTTTTAGTAATTTTGAATATTTCCGTAATTTGTTACAGGCTATTGGCGATATTATCGAGGCGACAGTTTTAACTATGGAGATATCGGTGATGAATCGGATACTGACAACTTGTGGTACGGACGTTGGTACAGGTGTGGTGTTATCATACCTGAAGGTAAAGGCGAAGTTTTTTTTTCAATCATAGTTTTTGTCACTGCCTTTTCTAGCATTCGCAATACCATACATATAAGATATTCCCAGAATCATATCTGATTTGACTATTGTATGAATTTCTACAAAGATCCTGAAAATCGTGGCTGGAGGTGCAACTTTGATGCAGATCAGTGTAACTCCGTGACAACTACTTCAGAAGGTAGTATTCGGTGGAGACGGAACTCTGGTAGTACCCCATCCTCGTCCACAGGACCGTCAGCAGACCATACGGATGGATCAGGTTGGGCAATAGTTTTATTTTGTTTTGTTTGCGTTTGATTGTGCTTGGAGCCACTAGTTATTCTTAGCGTAAAAAGTCAGCAGATTAAGGTATTTTTCATAATGTGTCCAGATATATAGTTGTGGTTGTTAGCTAGGAAGTCTGTTCAAGTGTGCTCTACAGTGTTATCTGTTTCCAATTCGATCTGCAGGTTTTTACATGTACACGCGGTCGTCCTGGAATGGTTCTCGTACTGCAACCGCCAGTTTGACGTTGCCGGTTATTCGCTCTGACGGTCAACACTGTCTGCGATGGTTCTACCACATGTATGGATCAGACATGGGAACACTGAAAGTCTATGTCTCCCAACCTCATCATTCTGAAATGTTAGTCTGGACAATTTCGGGAGACCAGGGAAATCGGTGGCATTCAGCTTCGACACGTGTTTTCAACAATGCTAGTGTAATTCAGGTGAGTCACAAAATATGTACTGCTGTGATACGTATTGTTAGCTATAGCAGCATTGGCAATTCCACATGACTCTATTGAATTTGGAGCTTGACATTTAGATCAAGAAAAATATGATCATGTTAGTCATACATAAAGCTAAACTCTGTTATTCGAACATATAATTTTGCAGATTCGGTTCGAAGGCGTAAGAGGACCTGGCAACGGAAGTGAGATGGCGATTGATGACATTTCTGTAACATCTGGTCCCTGCTGTAAGGTTTTTCGATACTTTGTTTGGTCCTTGTGTTCTTTAAAAGTATATTATAACTATAGATTTACTTTAGTTCCATTTCCTAGCTGACAATAACATTTACATGCAATGAGGTAACCGTAAAGTTACGTGTGCGTTCAAGATATGTATTTCTATATATGGTATGAAGTTGGAATTATTTAAAGAATGTATGGATGCTGATCAAAGGTTGATGTATTTTTTACCAACAAAGTTCAAGACTCATTACAATATTTGTATTGTTGTATCTTTTCAGCCACTTGTACTGCAGACCAATTTACCTGCTGGGATGGCAGTTGCATTTCCATCAACTTGATGTGCGATGGCGTTTCCAACTGCTATGATGGAAGTGATGAAGTCGCCTGTAACTCTACATCAAGTAAGGATTTCATTGAGTGAAAGTGTATTATTAAGCTTGCCTTTTTACAAAAATTGTTTCAGGAAGTTTGTCGGCATGTGTAAAATGTTTTTTTGTGACCTTGTAACATGTTTACCGATAAAAGCTGTTGAAAAGACAAATCTTTATTCATGAACGTAAAACATAAAGCTTATAGCATCACTACTTCTTTATCACCTTATTCATCCCATTCATAATATGGTTTTCCTTACCCTGTTTAAAATTCAAAGTAGTCACTGCCAATTTACTTTAAGTAAAGAAAAAGTAAAGAAGTAAGATAGGTTGTAGGAATGCTGGCTGAGTAAAAGATGCAGGGTATGCAAAGCATGGAATCATCGTATCTTATTACTATCAATAAACATTCAAAAGCCTTTGAAATAGTGTCAAGGATATCGTAAAACTTTGATAACCATGCGCAGATAGTTTCATTAATTATGCTGAATAACTTCATCGTACAACTGATCAATTATGTTTCTATCAGTGATTCGTAAATTTCGTCTGTGATTCCAATTATAATGATCGCCTTTATCACAGCTAGCATTGCACGCCGCCGTAAAATACCTTTACATTGCAGTACCGACACCACCGCCAGGTTACACTACCGCGGTGAACTGCGGTAACCCCACCGTACTGAGTGGAAACAACGGCAGCTTCACATCGCCAGGTTTCCCTTTCAACTACCCTAACCGCGCCCGCTGTTCTTGGCAGATATCTGTCAATACCGGTGACGTGATCGCGATTCGGTGAGTCAAGTTTGTTTCGTATATAGAGGAGGAGGCAATGGTACAATCTGTTTACGGTTTTCCCTCCTCCTGCACCTGTGTTGTTGCATCATTTTCTGTATTGTTTCATGTATTTTGTTGTGCGAATAAATAAACAAACAAACAAACAAAGAATGATGGATCCATAAACCGGGGTATTGTACTGAACGACATGTAAGGAATTCAGATATAGTAATCACATTAGGGTCGATCGGTCGGTATTTATTGGTTTCTAACTTTCACAATTGCCAGTAAGTGTCATTTCTGAATTTAATGTACCATTTCATGACGATAATAACCTCACCAACTTAAAGAACGTTTGGTCAAATATCCATGCCCAATGATTTTCAGGGCTTTTTTCAAGCAGTGTTGCTTTCGTTATGCTTTTATTAAATGGCCGTGTGTAGCTGCTTAATCAACTCTATGATATTTTTTTACATATTTCTTTGTTTTAAGCTAAATGTAAATATTGATCACAAAATATCTTCTTCTGATGTTAGCAAGTGTTTTTTTCTATAGATTCAATGCGTTTCATCTTCAAGATGGATATAATGGAAATTACTGTTATTGGGATGCTCTGACAATATATGACGGATCAAGCACAGCAGCACCCCGTTTAGCCAGACTGTGTGGTTCATCTGCCCCGACAGTCTATACGACCGGCAGGAACGCCTTTGTGGTCTTTCAGACGGACGGGTCTGTGACAAACTCAGGGTTTTTCGCCATGTTTACTGCTAGTAGAAGAGGTACGTGTGATGGGATCATGGCATGTTTACAATCTATACAATCATTCATAACACTATAGACACAGAAAATGGGGATTTTTAACGTTTAATACAATCTCTTTGTAGAAGCGAAACAAATGATTTGCGTCCACATCAAAGTGAGAATTTGACCGCTATTCTTAATCAAATCAGGTGTTTCAATTCAAGCCTTAATTCAGTCTGGTCACAGACATTTCATTCGGTGAAAACTTGCTAGTAATAAAAACAGAAAAGTCACAATGGGACATTATAACAACAAGGGAACATTGCTAAGCGTAGCGTGTTGAACTTTTGAAATTCGAATACGATACAAATATTTTTTTATGATCAATTGACTTCATGCATGGCATCAATGTTAATGATAATTGTGCTATATAAATACCTACAGTTTGTAGACCGGACCAATTCCAGTGCAACAATTCACTGTGCGTACCACTGTCTGCAAAGTGTAACGTCCGTTTTGACTGTCTGGATTGGAGTGATGAATTAGATTGCGGTAAGAACGTGAAATCCATTATACATTACGCTAGAGCCACCAAATTTGATGAGTTTTCCTAAAATGCAATTGTCCAACAAATTGACAAAGTATAAAATATTTTCTCAGTATTTCATGTTGCCATGGCAACTGTTTGTTGACAGGCATTATCATTCTGTTACCTGCACATAATGTCATAAATACGTCATTTTTAGAACCTTGATTAAGATATCATGTCTTTATCATTCTCTGAAAATTTGGTGGTTATACGATAAGTCGTGTAAGGAGTTAGAACTTGATAATTGAGAACGGTATAGTACCTGTATGAGTGATGCAAATGTTACGGCATAACGTATCTGATTTAACGATGTATTTACTTCCCACAAAGACCGAGAGGGCGATCTCACGTGTGACTTTGATGCAGATCAGTGTAACTCCATGTGAACTTCTTCGGGAAGTTTTCAGTGGACTCGGCGCTCTGGTAGTACACCGTCCTCGTCAACAGGACCATCTACCGATGCAGATGGATCCGGTAGGTTTTGTTTGTGACGTTTGCATCAAACTTATAAGGTCTGGTGAAAGCCTTTACATAATCCCTTTCATCAATATTTTACAACATCATTAGAAACATGATTAATCGACTTGTATTTCATCAATTCGAGCGTTGAAACTACAATCTATTAATGAAATCATAGGATGATCGTTGAATGGATTTGGCACTGTATAATTACCTTCCTCAACAGGGTCTTCAAAGCAAATCAAGCAGATGGATTTTGTTTGTCAGCAATTCTATACATAACGCTATCATTTTAGACGCTTTGAAAATATTTTGTTTGCTTTTATTTCAATAATCAAAGTGCCATGTGTAAATATGGCGTTAAAGATGCTTAAGATCAATATCATTTCTAAAAGCCATGATCCGCATATACGGAAGGTACAAATGATTATGAAAACAATGTAAATCCTTAACGACATTTACAAAGGCTTTAATACACTTTTTTTAAATCTGCAAATATCATGTCCCGGTTGTACGATTGTAAGTACGTATACTTAAGTCGAGACATATGCAGCGCTTTAAATTTGTAACGTAATTTACTTTCATACTACTTTCTTTCTTTTTTTAGAATAGCCTATCATTATTGCATTGATTGCTTTGTCAACATGTACAACTATCGAGTAATGCAGTTTTCATCCATGCAGCATTCATTCGTTCGTTCAATATACAAGCAATCGGACGTTTTCTCATTCTTATTTATTTCCTATTATACATTCATAGAAATAAATACCCATCCAACGAACTGAATAATTATCTAACCTTTCTTTTCTGGAAAACCGTACTTAACTTTAGCCCAACTCACATGACTATCCAATTGGCATGTAAAAACATAATGTTTTGTCTCTTGCTTGATCTAGCTGTAGGGTTTTACATGTACACGGAGGCTACTGGAAGTTCTCCTGGTGCAACAGCCAGTCTGAATTTACCAGCAATTCGCTCTGATGGTCAGTACTGCCTGCGGTGGTTCTACCACATGTATGGATCAGACATGGGAACAATGAACGTCTATCTCTCAAAACCTGAGTATCCCGACATGTTAGTGTCAACAAGGTCTGGAAACCAGGGGAATCAGTGGCTAGCAGCTTCGGTCAATATCTCCACCGATGCTAGTTTATTTCAGGTTAGCTACCATACATACCATATCAAGAATAACTATGAGCCGGAGGTCACCAAGGGATTAACATTATAGACTTAAAGCTTTGAAATTATCTGCGACGACTATTTCACATTTTGACGTTTTCTTTTGAACTGATAATACCGGTATTGTACTGAAACATAATATATATCAAATGTAGTTTAAAAGTCGTGGGAATATGTTTGAACATTTCCATAATTTGATACTTTCCATTATCGCACTTTCGTGTAAAGTGAATGTTTTAACGAATTTATGGTTTTGCAGATTCGGTTTGAAGGGATAAGAGGACCTGGCTACAGAAGTGACATGGCGATCGATGTTATTGCTGTAAGATCCGGTCCCTGCTGTAAGATGTGTTTCAACTTTTTATTTCCGTATAAAATTGTTTCTAATGATTCATTTTGTATCATGTTAATAGACAAGGTGTAATAAATTTGTACGTAATACGTTACGAAAATACAACCAGTTTAAGAATACACGTATTCTTCATTTGTGTAAAAACTTAATTACAGCTAGGAGATCAGTTTTAAAAAACTTTTCGCTTTGTCTCCAATAGATTGTAGGAAGATTGGATGATCACAAGATAATGCAGACAATGCTATAATGCCTATGTATCATTTACAGTTAACCTTATTCGGAGGATTATTATATGCATATTACTTTCAGTACCACCCAGTCGGACTTGCGGTAACCCTACTGTGCTGAGTGGAAACATCGGCAGCTTTACGTCTCCAGGTTACCCTAACAACTACCCTAACGACGCATACTGTTCTTGGCAGATATCTGTCCATACCGGCGATCATGTCGTCATTCGGTAAGAATTATTAACTTAAAAAATTATGAAATTAAGAACTATTATGCTTATATTTCTCTTTTCAACTTCCTTCATTAAAACTTCAGAAAAATTCATCTTATTGAAAGTGCATTACCAGGTCTATTTCGATAGCTCTTTGGTCAGGAAGTAGTTGGTTTAAGTTCAGACTCTCTACCGGTTTAACTACAGGGACAAATATTTCCATATTTTGATAGAGTATGAAATTTATGATAGAATGCTACATTTACATTCTTTGTAGTCATAATGCCTTTTCACTTTGAACGACTTGTGTTAGTCAACTTTTTAAAGAAGAAACTGACAAAATTTATGTAAATTAGAGCATTATTTCAATAACCAACAAGAGTCTGAAAACTCAATCCCTATAGCAAACGTGATCGCAATCCATCCAGAGGTTCTAAAGATGTCGGTCCGGAATCATAACGATCCCAACCAAAATCAATACCTGCTTTTTTTCAAGCAGGTAATAAAAAAATATGATACATCACCCTTAAACGTTAACATAATTTGTAACATCTTGGAACTCTACTCTTAATATAAAACGATGTTTTACTACATGCATCTTATCGAATCAGAGTTACTGCCAATGATTTACCAATAAATATAAAACCCGTTGATAACGTAATCTGTTCTTTGTCCTCTTCCCTTTTGTTGTCTATAGCTTCAATGCGTTCAACCTATTGTATGGTACAAGTGACGTCGACTGTCCTGATGACTACCTGGAAGTATATGACGGATCAAGCACAACAGCACCGCGTTTAGCCAGACTTTGTGGTTCATCTGCCTCGACAATCTACACACGTACAACCGGCAGGAACGCTTTTTTGGTCTTCCAGACGGACGAATGGGGGACATGGTCAGGATTTTCCGCCAGCTTTAATGCTGAGAGAAGAGGTACGTTTGATAGATTCATGGCATTTTTATCAACGCGATTTATGAATAAAACGTGCTCAAGGCAAATCAATCTCTTAAGCTTGATAAGATACGGAGATTACTTCATTACGTTTCCAGTAGTAAAATCCATCACTCATCTTCAGCGTCACTAGAATAAACTGACAGAAAACGTCAATACCAGTACATCTCGAGTGCGTTTTGACGCAATACAAAGACAGTATTCACCAATTCGTTTGCTACTTATACGAGGGTGAGTCTAGATTAGTAATGAAAGTGGTTTTATAACATAATATTACATAACATTACATAACAGACTCAATCTTGAGTTAAGATTTGGCAAATAGTAAAATAAAAATATATCTTCTTGTGAGTGATAGATGCTTTGACCCACATGGCTTTGACCCAAGGACTTGGGGCGCTTGTAATCGATGCATGGATCCACATAGCGCCTCTTGCACGAGTACATTCATGACTCATATGGAAACTATATCTGGATGATATGTTGAAAAAAAAAGTTAACGGTTACTTTAGAACCACTTCACTATTGGTTCAGCTACATGTGGAAAGTTAGAGGCTATCATACGTAAACACTGTCTTTACTTTATACATCACTACAGTCTGTCGAGCTGACCAGTTCCAGTGTAACGATTCGTGTGTACCACTCTCAGCGAAGTGTAATCGCCATTTTGACTGTCTCGATTTGAGCGACGAAACAAACTGCAGTAAGTACATATGGAGGATGATTGCAGGCTATCCTATTTTGATGATACTTCATTGGAAGCTTTTTTTTCTTATCAAAAGCAGGCGACGTCGCCGATTTCAAATTGTATTGGTATCTATAACTCCATGTATTTAAAATCTTGGGAGGGGGCAGACAATTCCTTAGATTTTGCACGGTCTAGTATACATCACATTGACATCATTGAGCTCATGAGAGAAATGTACTGTAAAACACGTACGTAGTTTTGCTTCTTACCTGAATCTCAGACCTAATTACTTAGCTTTTGCTAAGCAAAAGAGAATGTAAAAGGTATCCGTAGTAAGGAATTCTTAACTATAGTACATTTAAGTTAGCTTGTATCTGTAAAATGAACAAATTAATGAATACCATACCATACCTCGATACTTTAAGGCTTTTATTGTTTATTAAGGTCTTTTTATTTAATAACAAATGAGATATTTAAGATAAATAGAACTCTTCCAGGGCTGTTCCTTAAAAACAGCACTCTTTTGTTAAAATCATTTAGTCATGATTGTGTCTTCAATATTCAGTTGGCCTATTTTTCCACAGCCAACGCGTGGGAGCCGTTTAACTTTACTTACGACAATAGTTGCACCAGCTGTGACGGGGAGCGTTTTGTAAGGCCAAGCCGCTACACCTATGGGGGTCGGACCCTCTATGTCGGTGTTGTCTTGTGCTCGCCTACTCAGTACAAGATATTTCTGAGTGACAGCATCGACGGAACGTTCCGGAATATTGGCGACCGTGCAGGACACGGTCAAGATCACTGTGAGCTTGTTGGAGCTTCATCAGATCCTCCTTCATCGTCACTCGATCCAGATTATCGTACCTGCAGTGGAGTTGGTAAGCACATAACTGTTGAACGAGCTTTGACGTTGTAGCAAGCTTTGAAGTATCGATCTAGAACACATGTCTAACATCACCTCTCACCGTATCATAGCATTTTTTTAGAAATTACGAACTAACTCAAAGCCCCTATGTTTCACTCTTAAACTAGCTAACATGCATTAAGTAAAACGCATTATTTCTTGGTCATTCCCAGCAATGAATTTCTTACATTTGTGATAGGTTATTGGCGCTATTCTCGCCGAAGCCGTTTTCACTTTGGAGCTATCGGTGGATACCCCAGACAGTACGGACGCTGGTACAGGTGTGGCGTTACCATCCCTGAAGGTGAGGCATTTCTTAAATTGATAGTACCGTTACAGCCTAAATCATGAATGTAAGAAACATCTGGTATCATTATCTGTAGGAAATTGTTCTGATCTTACTATTGTTTGTCTTAATTCAATTGAAGGCCGATACGAGGGCGACTTCAACTGTGACTTCGGTACAGATCAGTGTAACGCCGCGGCATCTTCTACAGGAGGGTTTCGGTGGATTCGACGCTTTGGTAGTACACCGTCCTCGTCAACAGGACCATCTACTGATGCAGATGGCTCCGGTTTGTTTTGTTTTTGACTTTTGCATCAAATTTCGTGAAAGCCAGTACTTATAATAAGTAGTCACCAAGATTTAAGATCTTTTGAAACACGATTAATCAACTAATAGATCATACATCTGAGCGTTAAGGAGGCAAGCTATCAATGCTACCATAGCATTACCCCATCGTGGTTGCTTTGACATTTGCTACCGTAACGTCAATGTTTTATTTTACTCTGTTAATGTGCCTTCACTCGGCAGGTTTTTATATCTACACGGATGCACGTTATGCCTATTCTAATGCGACTGCCAATCTGACGTTACCGATCATTCGCTCTGGGGGTCAGTACTGCCTGCGGTGGTTCTACCACATGTATGGATTGGACATGGGAACACTGAAAGTCTATGTCATCCAACCTGAGTATCCTGACATGTTAGTGTCAACAAGGTCTGGAAATCAAGGAAATCAGTGGCTGCTAGCTTCAATCCCTATTTTCATTAATGCTAGTCTATTTCAGGTAAGTCACAATATGTAATTATTGTTAAAACCCTTAACATTTTATAGGGCTGAAAGAAACCCCCGAACAAGGCCAAAGTCCCTATCTTCCGCGGTTCGTGCGCTACACGCGCGCAAAATCTGCTATTTCGGGGGAATACGCTATCCCGGATACATCCAGTCACGGCACACAGGGCATGCATATGCGTGTTGGATATATCATGGCTTGACAGTTGAAGGGTTAAAGACAACTATATAGAATTGTCTTTTTAATTTAACTGCACGGATTCCGGATGAATTGACTCATATTTATTTGATCATATTTACTGTTTCACGTCGTCCTTTGACGTATGTGGCATGCTATTCTGTCACTACATACACATTCAATTATTGTTAAGATTCAACCAATGATACTTACACTGATAAAGATCATATACTGATACGTGCATGCCTTATAAATGGTTTGATTTGTAAGAAATACTACTAACTATTGTGATTTGCAGGTTCGCTTTGAAGGCGTAAGAGGAACTAGCTTTAGAAGTGACATGGCCATTGATGGTATCAACATACAGTCTGGTCCCTGCTGTAAGATCTTTACATTTATTTACAAAATAAATTTCGTAGACTTATTCAGCACTTGTTCTTATTGGCACTTGCCACGAAATGCCCTATAAAGGAATAGTCGAGAATTGATTTGATTTATTAGAATTGCATACAGTACAATACGAGTGGGTCACAGGCAGCGGTATGCAATTGACTTACGTTTGCAATTGTCAGGTGCGGCAGGCTGTTAACATTATATTGCTTGCAACGTACCCTGTACATGTCGCTAATAGTTTTCAAGCAATATTAACCCTATCCAGACTGGGCCTTTTGGGCCTTCCCTGGCCTGGGGGGGGGGGGGGGGGGGGCTCATTCGACCCCCCCTTCGTATTTTCAAAACGGCTTACTGTACGATCACCAAATTTGCAGGGAGAGTTGACCTCATCAAGTTCTATAATTCCTGCAATTTTATATCATTATGACGTATTATGGCGTCATTAATTGATATTTTTGGCTAAAACGGGGAATTCCCATAATACCTAAATATCTCACTTTGTCTGGAACGATTAACATCATGTCTTAACCATATTTAGACTGTTTTTTTTCTGTATTCCTGAGACGGGGTGTAATAATTTTGAAATGACGTGGTGCACGAACCGCTGCTATTTTTTTTTTCTTTTATATTTTATATGTGGTAACAGCCAATGCAGTTAACACCTAACTGTAGAGTTTGTTTTTAAATTATCCACTTACAACTTGAAGGAACCCTACGGTCTTTTCGATTAATGTGACACCATGTCGAATCATGAACTTTCAATGTTACCCAATATTACCATGAAAACGTACTGATAGCGTAACACATATTGTTTTTTTTAAGAAAGTGCAGGTTTGAAGGAATCTAAGTAACAATAACCTGATGTGTATTGATACTTTTCCGTATGATATGGTCCATCACCTTGGATTTTGACCTATTGTGTCTTACATAAGCATACATTTTGAATATTTGATTAGTGAATTATGTTAAATATTTATGAAATCTCATCGTTTAAGCTCAAAACAGTGATCTTAAGATATTCTTATGAGGAACATGTTGCCCAACTTACTTTATTATGTTAATAGTATTTTGAAAAGTCACCAAGTTTGATCATCCTAGTCTAGATATCGTTAGTTTAAATGAGGAAAACCTAATTGGTTCATGCAGATCACGATAAATATCTTGTAGTAGTAATGTTCTACATAATACCTAAAAGGCTTGTAAATGCTACTGTTCATCATACATTGTCCCCCGCAGTATGTCGACCTGAGCAGTTCCGGTGTAACAATTCACAGTGTGTGCCACTCTCAGCAAAGTGTAATGCGCACTATGACTGTCTGGATGGGGGTGACGAAACAAACTGCAGTAAGTACAGTCTATGCTATCAAATTCAGATAGGACTAAATGCTGTCGCAACTGCACAGATTTGTAAGTTGTAACGTAAGGTGACGTCCCAGTCAGATGTGGTGTTTCTATCAAAATAAAACGGGTATATTAAATCGGAATAAGTATAGTTTGCAACGTGGCCTTTAGTATCTTATGGTACCTGAGATTTTCTTATATTTTACCTGGTGCTATCGTTTATTGTCTCTTGCCTTGCAAAGATCTAGAAGAGGACGCCTGGAGCTGTGACTTTGATGAAGATCAGTGTAACTCCATGACAACTGCTTCGGGGACTTTTCAGTGGATTCGACATTCTAATAGTACCCCATCAGTGTATACAGGACCATCCGCAGACCATACAGATGGATTTGGTGGGTCAATCGTTTTATTTTGATTATTTTCAATCTATCTAGATAATTTTCTTCATACATTTTCTGCCTCAGCTTCATATAATTAAAAGTATTATAATGAAAGTATTGTTTTGCAGTATTTTATGACATATCGTACACCAAAAAGCAACTGCATATGATTTCGGAAATGGTCAGACGTTTCAAACAAATCCAATCCAGTTGCTTGAGTAACTGTTTTTGTCGTATCTTATTATCCGAATATCTAATCTTCATCGACGTACAATGAGATGTTACTTAACATTAACAAAAAACTAATAAAGTGCTATAAGTAAATCTATGCTTTCAAGCATTTATTGCAATTATCATGACGTCAAAGACTGTACTGGTGGCGCTACATTATGTCGTATTTTCAAGATTTGTTAAATCAAAGTTTTATCTCTTTTTCAATCTGCAGGGTTCTATATGTACACGGATTCTAGGTTTGGTTCTTATGGTGACACTGCCAATCTGAGGTTGCCGATTATTCACTCTGACGGTCAGCACTGCCTGCAGTGGTTCTACCACATGTATGGGAGGTACATGGGGACACTGAACGTCTATGTAATCCAACCTCCGTATCCTGACATGAGAGTATGGTCAGAGTCTGGGAACCGGGGGAATCAATGGCTGTTTGCTTTGACTCCAATTTTAACCAATGCCAGTGCATTCCAGGTAAGGGACAGGATGAAGTCTGTCGCTTTTTAGGTCAAACGTATTTTTTTTTAATTGCCTACAGCTGTATCAGTTCAAATTGCACATTATATAAGTCAGGTCTCGAAATACCACCTGCATATGCAGGTAAAATTGGAGCTGTGCAGGTATTTCTGGTGTCTACCTGCATCTAACCTGCACTGGTCCATGTACTAGATTTTATACATAAATATCCTGTGGCGTAGGTGCATGTTGATTGTTATTAGCTCCATTGGCTGTTACCACCTATAAAGAATAAAATAATGGTTCCTGAACAATTTCAGTATGATCCATACTTCCTAAATTCAGAGTGGTGCAGGTAAAGCTTGTCTGGTGCAGGTAATTTTCAATGCCACCTGTACCAGTGCAGGTTTGCCAAAAAGTATTTGAGCCCTGTAAGTGGAAATGTACTGCTATCATACTTCTATGAAAATGAGTCTACAGATGTTCTTTCTATGAGACATTGGGTTTCTGTTGTTGTTGTTTTTCTAACTAAACAAGGCTTATGCTAGTATGTAACAAAATAATAAGGAAAGACAAAAACATTTCTTGATCCATTCTTGATTTGTGACAATTTCTTCTCGATTTATGTCAATTCAATATCATCCCACAGATTCGGTTCGAAGGCGTAAGAGAATACAGCTACAGTGACATGGCAATCGATGACGTCGTTGTAACACCAGGCCCCTGCCGTAAGACACGTTTTTTATAGACAAATGATTACAATGTTACTTAAACAGGCAGAATTTATTTACTAGTGTTCATTGAACATCTTAAATTAGTTTATTTGTCGAGAGACCGTTGCACTGACTACATTTTCCTTTGAGACTTATACGATACCTTTCAAATGATGATTTTGCTTTACCCACAGCTTGTAGACCTGACGAGTTCCGTTGTGACAGCTCGCAGTGTGTACCACTCTCAGCGAGGTGTAATGACCATCCTGACTGCCTGGATTGGAGCGACGAAATAAACTGCAGTAAGAAAATACAATGCAGTACTAATGCCTGTTTTTGTCGCGCTTCGATTAACAACTCATGAAAAGTTTAATCATTCAACCCTTTCCATGGCACGACATAAACTGTGCATACACTGTGATGCCCACCTGACAGTGTGTTTTCTGGAATATGGTGTATTGCCGACTGTTTCTCATTTACATCTATATATTACAATTTTGCCGCATTGACCTCGTTTCGACCGTACTGTGACCTAAACTTTTTCAGAGAGCTCATCGAATTTCAGCTCTAAAGATCAAATACTTTTGAGCGCTATATGTTTTATTTCAGGTATAAGTTTTGCATTTAGTATAAATTCAAATTATGGTCTCAGTACGAATTGGATCCAAAACTGATACTTTGATTTTTTCGAACGTTTCATTAACTTTATTATTTTGGATGTTTTTGTCGTCTGCTCACCACAACCTGTAAAAAAGCGAGTAAATTGAGGAAGTTTTTCCTTTTTTTGTCATTTGCCGTTTTTCTTTGTCTAATTGTCCGGATTACCTAATTACAATAAACAATTAACGATACCCTTCAGCTGCTTGTCTAATTTCCCACAGCCACCGGCTCTATTGCGTGGGAGCCGGTCAACTTTACCTACGACAACAGTTGCACCAGTTGTGACGGTGAGCGTTTTGTAAAGCCAACCAGCTACACCTACGGGGGGCGGATCCTCTATGTCGGTGTTGTGTTGTGCTCGCCTACTCAGTACAAGATATTTCTAAGTGACAGCGTGAATGGAACGTTCCGGAATATTGGCGATGGTTCAGGACACGGACAAGACCACTGTGAGCTTGTTGGAGCTTCATCAGATCCTCCTTCGTCATCACTGGATCCAGATTATCGCACCTGCAGTGGAGTTGGTAAGCACCTAACTGATGAATGAGCTTTGACGTTGTGGCAAACTTTGATGTATCTATAATGCATTTCATCACGTCACTCCATATTATAGTATTTCCTTTAGAAATTATGAACTAAGTCATAGTTCCTATATTTGACTCTTAAATGAGCTAACGTGCATAAATTAAACGCAAGATTTCTTGGTCATTCCCAGCAATGAATTTCGTTCATTTGTAACAGGTTATTGGCGTTATTCTCGCGGAGGCCGTTTTTACTTCGGAACTATCGGTGACTCCAGACAGTACGGACGCTGGTACAGGTGTGGCGTTACCATATCTGAAGGTAAGGCATTTTTAAAATTGATAGTACCGTTAAAGCCTAAATCATTAATGCAAGAAACATCTGGTATCATTATCTGTAGGAAAAAGTTCTGATTTTACTATC
>NC_049991.1:7163712-7166713 GCF_000003815.2 Branchiostoma floridae | reverse complement strand
TACTTATTGTTAAACCCGTAAACTGCCAGCGTTTCAGCCCTATAAAATGCTATCAGTACCAGGATTGGCCGCTGACCTCCAACAAGAACCCTCGAACAGGGCTGAAGTCCCTAACTTCCGGTGTTCGTGCGCTAAATGCGTACAAAGCAGCTGCTTGTGGGGGATACGCTATACCGGATATATCCGAAGACAAATATATAAAATGATCTCTTTAGTTTAAACACGGATTCTTGATGAATTGATTCATATTCGCCAAAATTTACTGCTTCACGTATGTCTGAAAGAAGTGTGGCATTTTCCTGTCCTTTCACTACACATTTAATCAGTGTTTAGATTCAACTAACTATACGTAAAAGGATAAAGATCATATACTTAAACGTTCATACCTTGCGAATGGTTTGATTTGTAAGTAATACTATGAACTATTGTCATTTGCAGGTTCGCTTTGAAGGCGTAAGAGGGGCTAGCTTTAGAAGTGACATGGCGATTGATGGTATCAACATACAGTCTGGTCCCTGCTGTAAGATTTTTACATTTTATCTTAAATCTATTTACCAAATCGATTTCTTAGACTTATTGTGTACTTGTTCTTATTTGAAATTTTCACGAGATTTTCAGCGAATGGCTGATGACAACTATAAAACCGTTGCTTGCTACGTACCCTGTACATGTCGCTAATAGTTTTTATATCAACTGAATTTTGTCTGGAATGATTAACATCATGTCTTAACCATATTCAGACTCTTTTTCGGTATTCCTGAGACAGGGGGTGTAATAATTTAGAAACGACTTTGTGTATGATCGCTGTTTTTGTACCGATTTGTACATTACTGCCAAAGGGGTAATTACATGTAAAGTTTCAGAACTGCCATGATGTTGATATCGTGATGACGTTATATGACGTAATTGTGATGTACCTATTAAAAGGTGATATCATTACCTAAACCCGGCGAAATAGGGAATGCCATAATGCCTAAATGTATTGAATAATGCGTCATAAAATGACGCCATATGTATTTTAGATATCCTTTGAGGTCCGCCATTCTTAAGTTTCATCATATTTGTAGAATAATTGACAATAGCGGTGACTATCACCTTATCAAGGTATCGAGGGGTCCACCCGACCCAGACACAAGACTTTAGGCCTTACAGTGAAGACATGTGTAAGGTTTGTTTTCAAATGGTCCACTCTCATTCAAAAGTAACCCTATTTTTTTTTCGATGGATGTGACGCCATCTCGAATCATGAACTTATTTCAACGGGAACTTTGTTTCAATATATTACCCCAAATTACCATGAAAAGTAATGATGGAATTTAAATAACCATAACCTGATTATACTTTTCTTATGATATGGCTCGTCACCTTGGATTTGGACCGATACGTCATATATTACTATACATTTTTAATATTTCATTATATTTCATAATGTTCAATATTAATGAAACCTCAAGATGTAAACCAAAAACAGTGAACTTTGTGATGACATATGCCTCTTAGAAACATGTTGCCAAACTTACTTTATAATATTATTTTTTTATAGTCACTAAGTTAAGTCGCCCTGGCAAATGTTGTTTGGCGATGATAAAGTTGGTACGTCAACTTCTCTAGCCCTCCACAGTCTATATAAGGTTATTAGTATAGGATAGATTCTATTATTCATTTATTACGATACCCTTTAGCCTATATATATTACAATAACATAATGCATAATCATAACATAAAAGTGTACAGATAAAAAACTATCAACATAACTTGAGAACAGATAGCTTGCAGTAGCTATAGGAATATTCTACAAGACACTGCAAGGCTTATAAATGCTATTTATTAATCATACTTTATACCCCACAGTATGTCGACCTGAGCAGTTCCAGTGTAACAATTCACAGTGTGTACCACTATCAGCAAAGTGTAATGCACACTATGACTGTCTGGATGGGAGCGATGAAACTAACTGCAGTAAGTACAGTCTATGCAATCAAATGCTAACTGTCGTTAGCAGTCCTGTATTGATGAATAGACACTTTTCTTATTAGACATAGGTTGTTATCATGGTCTTTTAGAATCGAGATTGTGCAATTTGTGATTACTTGTACATACATCGTTTGATTCAAAGATCTTCATGTACAGATCTGTAAATTGTAAACGTCTCAGACAGATGTGGTGTTTTGTTCCTCAGAATGAATCAAGTATCTATTTAAAAGGAGTACCTATAATTTGCAAAGTAGCAACTAGTATCGAATGGTACCTGGCATTTTTGTTACATTTCACCTGGTATTCACCTGTTTATTTCTCTTGCCTTGCAAAGATCTAGACGATGCCTGGAGCTGTGACTTTGATGAAGATAAATGTAACTCCAGAACAACTGCTCCGGGAAGTTTTCAATGGATTCGGCATTCCCATAGTACCCCAACATCATCAACAGGACCATCAGCAGACCATACGGATGGATCTGGTAGGTCAATCAGTTGTTTTCCACTATATTTAGTAGTAAAATCATTCTTCATTTAGATATAAAAGAAAGTAAAATTTATCCCAGGTCATGGGGGTCATTACTGACCAAACATGGAGGATATTGCCAGACTAACACAAGACGTTACATTACCATAAGGCAACACATCAATACTACAACGCCGTACTCGTCTACAGAACTCTGAACAGCAAACTCCCACCCTACATGCGCCAAATGTTCGTCTATTGCCGAGACCAAAGCACAGAAACAACCAGGCAAAGCGCCTGCAATCAACTTGCTCAAAACCCCACCGAGAAACCTTCAGAAGACTCATACCGTGGACCCACCATCTGGAACAGTCTACCACCGGACATACGCACAGCGCCAACTCTGGCTTCATTTAAGAGACTCTTAAAGTAATGGGGACGGCCAAAATGAACGGACTTGAATGATGTAGCAGTTTCTATCATGTATTTTGTATGTATGTAGATTGTATATAGGATTCTCAACGATGTAAACTGTATATCTTTTTATACTTGCCTGACCCTG
>NC_049991.1:7158656-7163612 GCF_000003815.2 Branchiostoma floridae | reverse complement strand
GAGCGTTCCATGTAGCAAAATACACCAAATTGCCACACAGCTAATGTCCGTGTTGAGGAGTTTCTTTGGTGGTTTTAGTATAATCAACTGTCCTAAATAGCGTTCTGAGTCCTTTCTTGTTGTCTGGGGTTAAAGACCCCTTGACCCGACCTCACAACAGGTGAGAGTGACTGGAAAAAACTTCGAGATACAGGGCTGAAATGGTTTTGTAGTTTAGTCCTACTGTGTTGTACAGGATAGCGTTTGTGGCACCAGCCTGCTCTTTGAGCCATGACTTAACTGAGGTTCCTCCATGACGGAAAAGCGTATTTTATGTAGATCCTGAGTTTCTACTCGTTTTCTTTTTATTTGTGGCCGATTTCAGTGAAAGGTTCATTGAATTGGTGTTTGAGGATTTCATTGATTAGATTCTGGTGTTGTTTCTCGTTGGTAGCTATCAAGCAGATGTCGTCCTCGAAAGGCAGTGTGATGTAGTGTTGTCCATTAAAGTTGCAGCTATGGTGTTGTTCTACAGTCTGTATCAAGGGTTGGAACACATCAAAAATGAATATATGGATATGTTTGCCTCAACTTTATCAAAGAAAGTTTTATAATGGAAGTACTAAATATCGTCTTGTAGTGTTTAAAGATATATTGCATTGCTAAACATAACAAAAGAACTTACACTGTCCCATAGGTAAATCTATGGCTTTAAGTATTTATTGCAATTATCATGATTACGGCAAAGGTTGTTCTGTATATCATAACGTGTTTTCACTTAAATTTTGTGAGCTCCGGGTTATTCTGTTTATTTCTTCAATCTGCAGGGTTCTATATGTACACGGATGCTAGGTCTGGTTCATATCGTGACACTGCCAATCTGAGGTTGCCGTATATTCGCTCTGACGGTCAGCACTGCCTGCAGTGGTACTACCACATGTATGGGTGGAGTATGGGAACACTGAACGTCTATGTCATCCAACCTGAGTATCCAGACATGAGAGTATGGTCAAAGTCAGGAAACCAAGGAAGTCGATGGCTGTTCGCTTTGACTCCAATTTCATCCAATGCTAGTTCATTTCAGGTAAGGAGCAAGATGAATACTGTGTATGGTCTATCGCTTTGCAAGTCAAACATGTGTCTAAAGTGCACACAAAGCAACAGTTCAAATACTATTCAAATTGCATACATATTAGGTTGAAATATAGCTCTACTTTATTCCTCTACGTAAATGAGTGTAGAAATGCTATGAAAATTTAGGTTTGGAAGTTGTTTTTCTCTTTCTGGTTATTGACTTCTCTCACTGCTAGCATGTGTGAGTATTTAACAAAATGATAAGAATTGAAGAAAGACATTATAGTTATTGATATATGCAAAATTTCAATATCATCCTGCAGATTCGGTTTGAAGGCGTAAGACGAAGTTACATCTACAGTGACATGGCAGTCGATGACGTCGTTGTAACACCAGGCCCCTGCCGTAAGAACTGTGTTATATTGGCAAAAGTCTAGTACGAGGGGCGTTCAATAAGTAATGCCCCTGACCCTCTGATATGCCCCTGATGATATCTCTATGGGTTATGTTGCAAAACACAGCTCTGAACTAATTGTGGTTTTTGATTTACTGGTGTTTGAACTGAGTCAGGTGTGAAATGGGCCTGGTGTGAAATGGAGCCAGTTGAGTGTCGCGCAGTGATCCGGTTTTTGTTTTTGGAAGGACGCATACCAAAGGAGACTTTTGATGAAATGAAAGAAACTTATGGTGATGATGCCCCATCATATGACCTTGTAAAACGCTGGCATCCTGAATTCAAACATGGCCGGAAGTCTGTGGAAACAGCTCCCAGACCTGGTCGTTCCTCTTCTGCCATTGATGAGGCATCTGTTGGAGGACCAACCTGGGGTGTCCTACAAAAACGGTGTCCAGAGCTGCATCAAACAATGGGAGAAATTCATAACTCTGGGTGGTTTCTATGAAGAGAAAGACTAATAATCGTGCCAAGTTTCATTAATCTCCTTCTATGGAAAATGGGTCAGGGGCATTACTTACTGAACACCCCTCGTAGCTAGGTTACAATACAAATACGTGAGGCAGTATTCATTTAGCAGCATCATTTTCTACTGTTTGTCCGGCTACCATTGCATTGGCTAAAACTTCGTTGAAAATGTACATTATACCTTTTAAGTGCTGATTTTACTTTACACGCAGCCTGTCGACCTGACGAGTTCCGGTGCAACAATTCGCAGTGTGTACCACTCTCATCGAGGTGCAATGACCACCCTGACTGTTTGGATTGGAGCGACGAGGAAAATTGCAGTAAGATTATGCAATGGGGTATCATTTCAGATACCACCGTTTTGTTGTGCTTCGATAAATGAAAAGTTTTATTACCCAAGTATTTCCACAGCATAAACGGTTCATACATAGTATTAACCATCTGCGTTTTGTGGAATCTGGGCCAAAATAGATGATACGATAGTTTAGAACGTGTAATAAGTTGTATTCATTAGTTAGGATGTTTTTGTCTTCTGCTCCCCATATTCGTTAAAAAAGTGAGGAAATTATATTCCTCCTTTGCCGCTTGTCTTTGTATAATTGCCCTAATTATCTTATTGCAATATAACATTAATGATGTCCTTAAGCTGCTTGTCTATTTTTTTCCACAGCAACCGACTTTATTACATGGGAGCCGTTCAACTTTACCTACGACAACAATTGCACCAGCTGTGACGGCGAGCGTTTTGTAAGGCCAACCAGCTACACCTACGAGGGTCGGACCCTCTATGTCGGTGTTGTGTTGTGCTCGCCTACTCAGTACAAGATATTTCTGAGCGACAGCATCAACGGAACGTTCCGGAATATTGGCGACCGTGCAGGACACGGTCAAGACCATTGTGAGCTTGTTGGAGCTTCATCAGATCCTCCTTCATCGTCACTCGATCCAGATTATCGTACCTGCAGTGGAGTTGGTAAGCACATAACTGTTGAACGAGCTTTGACGTTGTGGCAAGCTTTGAAGTATCGATCTAGAACATATTTCTAACATCACCTCTCACCGTATCATAGCATTTTTTTAGAAATTACGAAATAACTCAAAGCCCCTATGTTTCACTCTTAAACTAGCTAACATGCATTAAGTAAAACGCATTATTTCTTGGTCATTCCCAGCAATGAATTTCTTACATTTGTGATAGGTTATTGGCGCTATTCTCGCCGAAGCCGTTTTCACTTTGGAGCTATCGGTGGATACCCCAGACAGTACGGACGCTGGTACAGGTGTGGCGTTACCATCCCTGAAGGTGAGGCATTTCTTAAATTGATAGTACCGTTAAAGCCTAAATCATTAATGTAAGAAACATCTGGTATCATTATCTGTAGGAAATTGTTCTGATTTTACTATTGTTTGTCTTAATTCAATTGAAGGCCGATACGAGGGCGATTTCAACTGTGACTTCGGTACAGATCAGTGTAACGCCGTAGTAACTTCTACAGAAGGAATTTTCGGCAGAAGTTTTCGGTGGATTCGACACTCTGGTAGTACGCCGTCCTCGTCAACAGGACCATCTACTGATGCGGATGGATCCGGTTTGTTTTGTTTTTGACTTTTGCATCAAATTTCGTGATCCGTGAAATCCAGTACTTAGTCACCAAGATTTAAGATCTTTTGAAACACGACTAATCAACTTATAGATCAAACATCTATGCGTTAAGGAGGCGAGCTATTAAAGCTACCATAGGATTACCCCATCGTGGTCGGTTTTGACATCTGCTACAGTAACGTCAAGATTTTATTTTACTTTGTTAATGTGACTTCACTCGGCAGGTTTTTATATCTACACGGATGCACGTTATCCCTATTCTAATGCGACTGCCAATCTGACGTTGCCTATCATTCGCTCTGGGGGTCAGCACTGCCTGCGGTGGATCTACCACATGTATGGATCGGACATGGGGACACTGAAAGTCTATGTCATCCAACCTGAGTATCCTGACATGTTAGTGTCAAAAAGGTCTGGAAATCAAGGAAACCAGTGGCTGCTAGCTTCAATCCCTATTTTCATTAATGCTAGCCTATTTCAGGTAAGTCACAATATGTAATTATTGTTAAAACCCTTAAACTCCCAGTGTTTGAGCCCTTTAAAATGTTATCAGTGCCAAAAAGAAACCCCCGGACAAGGCCAAAGCCCCTATCTTCCGAGGTTCGTGCGCTACACGCGCGCAAATCTGCTATTTCGGGGGAATACGCTATCCCGGATACATCCAGTCACGGCACACAGGGCATGCATATGTGTGTTGGATATATCATGGCTTGACAGTTGAAGGGTTAAAGACAACTATATAGAATGGTCATTTTAATTTAACAGCACGGATTCTGGATGAATTGACTCATATTCATTTGATTATATTTACTGTTTCACGTCGTCCTTTGACGTATGTGGCATGCAATTCTTTCACTACATACACATTCAATTATTGTTAAGATTCAACCAATGATACTTACACTGATAAAGATCATATACTGATACATGCATGCCTTATAACTGGTTTCTTTATTTCTTTATTTCTTTATTTGAATTTACCACATGCAAAAAGAAGTGGAAGGGAGGACAAAACAGGTGTAAGAAATACTACTAACTATTGTGATTTGCAGGTTCGCTTTGAAGGCGTAAGAGGAACTAGCTTTAGAAGTGACATGGCGATTGATGGTATCAACATACAGTCTGGTCCCTGCTGTAAGATCTTTACATTTATTTACAAAATAAATTTCCTAGACTTATTCAGCACTTGTTCTTATTTGCACTTGCCACGAGATGCACTAAAGGAATAGTCGAGATTTGATTTATTAGAATTGCATACAGTACAATACGAGTGGGTCACAGGCAGCGGTATGCAATTGATTTACGTTTGCAATTGTCAGGTGCGACAGGCTGTTAACATTATATTGCTTGCAACGTACCCTGTACATGTCGCTAATAG
>NC_049991.1:7156759-7158543 GCF_000003815.2 Branchiostoma floridae | reverse complement strand
CCCCCCCCCCTTCGTATTTTCAAAACGGCTTACTGTACGATCACCAAATTTGCAGGGAGAGTTGACCTCATCAAGTTCTATAATTTCTGCAATTTTTATATCATTATGACGTAATATGACGTAATTATGACGTCATTAATTGATATTTTTGGCTAAAACGGGGAATTCCCATAATACCTAAATATCTCACTTTGTCTGGAACGATTAACATCATGTCTTAACCATATTTCGACTGTTTTTTTTCTGTATTCCTGAGACGGGGTGTAATAATTTTGAAATGACGTGGTGCACGAACCGCTGCTATTTTTTTTCTTTTACATTTTATATGTGGTAACAGCCAACGCAGTAAACACCTAACTGTAGAGTTTGTTTTTAAATTATCCACTTACAACTTGAAGGAACCCTACGGTCTTTTCGATTAATGTGACACCATGTCGAATCATGAACTTTCAATGTTACCCAATATTACCATGAAAACGTACTGATAGCGTAACACATATTGTTTTTTTTTAAGAAAGTGCAGGTTTGAAGGAATCTAAGGAACAATAACATGATGCGTATTGATACTTTTCCGTATGATATGGTCCATCACCTTGGATTTTGACCTATTGTGTCATACATAAGCATACATTTTAGATATTTGATTAGTGAATTATGTTAAATATTTATGAAATCTCATTGTTTAAGCTCAAAACAGTGATCTTAAGATATTCTTATGAGGAACATGTTGCCCAACTTACTTTATGATGTTAATAGTATTTTCAAAAGTCACCAAGTTTGATCATCCTAGTCTAGATATCGTTAGTTTAAATGAGGAAAACCTAATTGGTTCATGCAGATCACGATAAATATCTTGTAGTAGTAATGTTCTTCATAATACCTAAAAGGCTTGTAAATGCTACTGTTCATCATACATTGTCCCCCGCAGTATGTCGACCTGAGCAGTTCCGGTGTAACAATTCACAGTGTGTGCCACTCTCAGCAAAGTGTAATGCGCACTATGACTGTCTGGATGAGAGCGACGAAACAAACTGCAGTAAGTACAGTCTATGCTATCACAGATTTGTAAGTTGTAACGTAAGGTGACGTCCCAGACAGATGTGGTGTTTCTATCAAAATAAAACGGGTATATTAAATCGGAATAAGTATAGTTTGCAACGTAGACTTTAGTATCTTATGGTACCTGAGATTTTCTTATATTTCACCTGGTGCTGTCGTTTATTGTCTCTTGCCTTGCAAAGATCTAGAAGAGGACGCCTGGAGCTGTGACTTTGATGAAGATCAGTGTAACTCCATGACAACTGCTTCGGGGACTTTTCAGTGGATTCGACATTCTAATAGTACCCCATCAGTGTATACAGGACCATGGAAGACCATACGGCTGGACTTGGTAGCTCAATCCTCATACGTTGACTATTATCAATCTATCTAGATAATTTTCTTCATACATCTTCTGCCTCAGCTTCATATAATTAAAAGTATTATAATGAAAGTATTGTTTTGCAGTATTTTATGACATATTGTACACCAAAAAGCAACTGCATATGATTTCGGAAATGGTAAGACGTTCCAAACAAATCCAATCCAGTTGCTTGAGTAACTGTTTTTGTCGTATCTTATTATCCGAATATCTAATCTTTATCGACGTACAATGAGATGTTACTTAACATTAACGAAAAACTAATAAAGTGCTATAAGTAAATCTATGCTTTCAAGCATTTATTGCAATTATCATGACGTCAAAGACTGTACTGGTGGCGCTACATTATGTCGTATTTTCAAGA
>NC_049991.1:7122922-7156007 GCF_000003815.2 Branchiostoma floridae | reverse complement strand
ATGCCAGGTATGGGTGGAACATGGGAACACTGAACGTCTATGTCATCCAACCTCCGTATCCTGACATGAGAGTATGGTCAGAGTCTGGGAACCGGGGGAATCGATGGTTGTTCGCTTTGACTCCAATTTTAACCAATGCCAGTGCATTCCAGGTAAGGGGCAGGATGAAGTCTGCCGCTTTTTAGGTCAAATATGTTTCTGAACTGCCTACAGCTGCACTAGTTGAAATTGCATAGTATATGAGCGGAAATATAGCAATATCATATACTCCTAAGAAAATTAGTGTAAAGATGTTCTTGCTATGAGACATAAAGTTTCTGTTGCTTCTAACTAGTTATTGAACTATATCCTTGCAAGGCAAGGATTATGTCAGTATGTAACAAAATAATAATAAAATAGAAATAGCATTTTTTTTATTCATTGGACATTAACTAGGAAGCTAGAAAGCAAGCTTGATGGAACACTCGTATGTTGAGGGCCCCGCTTAACAATTCATGGAAACAACATCCTACAAAAGAACAGTTGTGTGGCAATATTGCCGCCATATCAACAATTCAGGGAGCGTATGACCAGATTTGCCGGCCATTGTTTTAGGAACAAAGCAGAGCTTGCTAGTAAACTCATACTGTGGAAGCTAGCAACCGGATATACACATGGTGGTTGACCTCGACTAACCTACATAGACCAGCTTGCTCATGATGGGGGGGGGGGGGTGGTTGCGGGTCGAGGACTTGAAGAACGCTTTGGGGGGCAGACACGTCTAGAGAGGAAAGGAGGACCTGGTCCGGGTAAGCAGCCCGCGATGATGATGATGATTCATTCCTGATTTGTGACAATTTATTCTTAATATACGTCAATTCCAATATCATCCAACAGATTCGGTTTGAAGGCGTAAGAGGAAGTTACATCTACAGTGACATGGCAATTGATGACGTCGTTGTAACACCAGGCCCCTGCCGTAAGAACTGTTTTGTATAAGCAAAGGCTTACTACATAATATAAACACGCAAAGCAGCATTTCTTCAGTAGCATGTTTTCGACATGTTTGTCGAGCGATTTTTGCATACATTTTGAAAAAAACTCCGTTGAATAATTTGTATACATGATACCTTTTAAAATTAATGCTGATTTTACTTTACCTGCAGCTTGTCGACCTGACGAGTTCCGGTGTAACAACTCACAGTGTGTACCACTCTCAGCGAGGTGTAACGGCCATCCTAACTGTCTGGATTGGAGCGATGAGAACAATTGCAGTAAGAATATGCAATGGGAATCAATGTAGCTACCACCGTTTGCTGCACTGTGATAAATGAAAAGTTCAATATCCAAGTATTTCCGTAACATCAACGGTGCATATATGGTGACACCTATCTGCGGTTACTGAATTGGGGGCCAAAATAGATAATACGATATTTTAGAAAGTATAATGAATTGTATTATTTAGGATGTTTGTGTCTTCTATTCCCCATATTCGTTATAAAAGGAGCAGAAGATTGTTTCCACCTTTGCCGCTTGTCTTTGTCTAATTATTGCCGTAATTATCAAATTGCAACATAAAATTAATGATGTCCTTAAGCTGCTTGTATATTTTTTTTCACAGCAACCGACTCATGGGAGCCGTACAACTTTACCTACGACAACAGTTGCTCCAGTTGTAACGGTGAGCGCTTTGTAAGGCCAACCAGCTACACCTACGAGGGTCGGGCCCTCTATGTCGGTGTTGTCTTGTGCTCGTCTACTCAGTACAAAATATTTCTGAGTGACAGCATCAACGGGACGTTCCGGAATATTGGTGACCGTTCCGGACACGGTCAGGACCATTGCGAGCTTGTTGGAGCTTCATCGGATCCTCCGTCGTCATCACTGGATCCTGATTATCACACCTGCAGTGGAGTAGGTAGGCACCTATCTGATGTGTCACCTTTCATGTCGCAACGTTTGCTATGTCTATTAAGCATTTTAGCATATCCCACCCCGTAATGTATTAATGAGTTTCCTTTTCGAATTACCAACTTAAAGTTAGTTCAGTAGTACATTGCCGCAGCAAGGTGTTCAAACTAAACTCCCATGAGGTAATTAAAAATGGATGATGTCTAATTCGTTCACAGAAAAGAATTTCCTAAATTTGTTATAGGTTTTTGGCGTTATTCTCGCGGAGGCAGTTTTTACTTCGGAGCTATCGGTGGATACTCCAGACCGTATGGGCGCTGGTACAGGTGTGGCGTTACCATTCCTACAGGTATGGCAACGTCTTGTTTGGATTGGCAGTCGCGGTACATCTTCAATCATCAGCGTACTGTACCAATAATGTGTATGAGAAAATATTATAACTTATTCAAAATTTGTTTGTCTTCATTACGTTACCATTGAATGCCAGTGTCGTCTAATAAGCTTTAATTATTGATGTGACAAGCTTATGGTATCAATATGCAGAAGAAATGTTTGTACACATTAAATCTGATTTAACGATGGTGTGTCTTGATTTCAACAAAAGGCAGGTGGATGTGTGACTTTGATGCAGGTCAGTGTAACACCATGACAACCTCAACAGGAAGTTTTCGATGGTATCGACGGTCTGGTAGTACGCCATCCTCGTCAACAGGACCATCTGTGGACCATACAGATGAATCCGGTTTGTTACCTAGTTTTGTTTATGTTTATTGCACCTTCTACCTCAACCGCCTTTAGAAAAGTGTATCCAATTGACATGAATATATCTAATCTATAGCCTATTTTAGCGCTGAGACAGTATAATGATCTAGATAGTTCTAATGTTTTAATGCCAACAATGCAGTTTCTTGCTATTAAGACTCAGAGTATTTAGTTTCTCACAGAAATATCTTATTAATTTAAAGGTGGTCCTTCTTGTTAATGTTTTGTTCTGCAGGGTATTACATGTACACTCGGGCAAATTATGGTTCTCCCGGTGCGACTGCCAGTCTGACGCTGCCGATCGTTCGCCCTGGTGGTCAGTACTGCCTGCGGTGGTTCTACCACATGTATGGATCGGACATGGGAACAATGAACGTCTATATGTCCCAACCTCTGTATCCTGACATGTTAGTGTGGAATATATCTGGAAACCAGGGGAATCGGTGGCTACCAGCCTCAATCCATATCTCGACCAACGCTAGTTTATTTCAGGTGCGTTACGATATGTACTACATGACGTTGAAGGCAACTGTCTAAAATAGACACCGGTCTGTAAGTTTCCAAAGACACAATGTATCAGTTATTTGAGCCATTATATTTTGCACCATGACTGTTTCACCATGGGTCTTACAGAAATGTAAAATGGGATATAATTCATAATACATCATAAAAGACGATTATTGTCAACATATTATTCATACTTTCATCACTAGAGTATTACAATGAGTGCGTAGCAAGCATAGGCCTTTTTGTATTAAATAATTCGAATTATTGTCACTTGCAGGTTCGCTTTGAAGGAGTAAGAGGGGCTAGCTATACGAGTGACATGGCGATTGATGACATCAATATAGAATCTGGTTCCTGCTGTAAGATCGTTTGCACTCTTGTTGGCGCTTTGCATTTTCATCTCAATAAGATCGTTAAGAGGAAATCTCCAACTTTCTTCCAAAAGTGCTCTATTCTGTTTAGACTTGCCATGGAGTGTAACTTGTTAACAAACGCATTGCTCGAACCTTGATATAGTGACAAGGGTAAAAGGTGAAAGTTTCGTTGTGTCAGCTCATTAGACGTTACACCTACCAGGCATTGCTTACCCTTTATACGATGATTTCATAAAGAGAGAATGAGTGGGACGGAGAGAAAGAGATAGAAAAGAATGTTGATCTAGTCTCATTTTATCAAGAGAAAATCACTTGGCATTTGAACGTTCTACGTGATGCCTTGTGAATAATTATTCTGCCTTTTAAACCTGCAGCTTGTCAACCTGACCAGTTTCAGTGTAACAGCTCGGAGTGTGTACCACTCTCAGTGAGATGTAATGGCCATCCTGACTGTGTGGATTGGAGCGACGAACTAAACTGCAGTGAGTACAATTCTAATGTATCCGTAGTAAAAAGAGGTAATATTGTACAAATATTTTGTAGGCAGTCTGTTGATGGTAGATGCTGTGTTGCAAATTTTGACCTTCTTCATATAGCAAAGTCTAGTTTTGGCATTGATCCGTCAAAATAAGTTACTTTTTTAGATCTTTGTGGGAGACACTGTCTTTATTTGCTGTTAATTTCCGTTGACGTGATCAAAGAACTCTACTGTGGCCGTACCAATTCGTTTTTCCATGCTTTACATTTCTTCTGATGAAAGTACACAGTCATATAACAGTCTTCTAGATGCGGTATCTCAGTTTAGTATGGATGTTTTATACATGATGAAATACGGTCTTTGTGTATCACGTAATTGTAATACTTGATAACTAAGGAATTTTGTATTTTGGCATTGTAAGGCCATACCATACTGTAACGTGCGGTAAAGACGTTGGTACAGTGACGGTGTTAATGTCCTTGAAGGATTTGCAATTGGTAACATGTAGATATCTGAGATTTCCCTATCAGAATCATGATGTATTTTTGTCCTCTATATTCTGAAGACGTAGACGAGGAAAGCTGGAGTTGTAACTTTGATACAGATCAGTGTAACTCCATGACAACTCCGGCCACTGGTTTTCGATGGATTCGACGCTACCGTAATACCCCAACCTATGGAACAGGACCGTCAGCAGACCATACACATGGATACGGTAAGTTGGGTCTTTTACAACGTTATTGCTGTATTGTGTTTTAGGTATGTTTTTCTTGTGAAATTCCTTCTTACTGTTATCAACGAAAATTTCAACTTGGACATTCGAAAGAGCTATGGTCTTGCAGTTTTTTTTTGTTCTGTAAATATACAGGCAATATAGCACTAGATGGTTTTGAATACTTTTGGATATATACAATATATTGTATATATTTTATATATAATATATTGTATTCTATGTGTCATAAAAGTCGACAGACGTTGCTACTTATTATTATTATTAATTATTGCATTGCGCTATGCGGTGCTGTGTGTAAACCTTAGCTTATTCGAAATGTATTGTAGTTCTAAGAATTAATCTTTTTTTTCGATCTGCAGGGTATTACATGTACACGGAGGCAGATTATGGTTATCGTAGGTCAACTACTAGTCTGGCACTGCCAGTCATTCGTTCTGACGGTCAACACTGCCTGCGGTGGTTCTACCACATGTATGGGAGGTACATGGGGACACTGAACGTCTATGTCTTCCAGCCTAAGCATCCTGAAACATTAGTATGGACAAGGTCTGGAAGCCAGGGAAATCAATGGATTCTAGCTTCTTCTAATATTTCATCAAATGCTAGTGTATTTCAGGTGAGGGGTTCGATAAATCCTGTTGGTTCGTACGTCAAATATGTTTCTTACATCCATTTACATCAGTGCCATTGTACCCCGGTTGTCTTCTTCACATTCATTATCATCATTGTTATCATGGATATCAACATTTATGTTCTGATTCCTGCAGTGGACGTTTTCCCGGGATCCCATTTGTTATTTGCTTCGTTATCTATTTTTGAATGTTTTCCCTGTAAGACATTTTATCTCAACAGAAAAGTAATTGAAGAAGAAAAAGCATGTAGCAAGTGATTGACCAACCTGCCCCATCCCACAGATTCGCTTTGAAGGCGTTCGAGGCTATTATTCAAGTAGCGACATGGCAATTGATGACATCGCTTTAACGTCAGGATCCTGTTGTAAGAGAAATTTTGTATAGTTTTATGCAATAGTTCACCTTCGCTAAAATTCTAAGTACCTTAGAAATGTATATACTCAAACGTAACCGTTACAGTTAACTATTTACGCCAGTTTCTTTGGATGTGAAAGTTGCATCTATTGACATTTTGAAGTAATGATGGCTTTGCTGTTGAAGCTATTGTCATGTTTTGTCATAAATGTTGCATGCATGAATTCGTTTGCACTGACCGTGCTTCAATCATTTATGATAAATGACTGCCTCTGATGATAGTTAAGTTCATTGCATGCTATGGAACCTTTGGGAATCTTGTTTTGATCACTTCTTAGATTCTCGTTAACGCGTTTGTAGATTTTGATACAAATTGCAAAGGATTGTTTCTCTTTTACCAATTCTATGATCTCTGTTGAAACAGTGCAAGCGGCTTGTGATGCAGACCAGTTTGCATGCTTCGATGGGAGTTGCATATCACTTAACTTGACGTGTGACGGCAATTCCAGCTGCTCTGATGGAAGTGACGAGTTCTTTTGTAGCCAATTAAGTAAGTCATTTAAAGACAACAGATCCATTTCATTTCTAGAGACTAATGAGCAAATAAATATAATTATGGGTGCTTATATGAATGGTGCACGCCCAGAAAGTCGTATCAACTAAATATTGACTGCTGTCCTCTTTTAGCCACAGCAACTCCCACAACAGCTCCTACGTATACGACATCTCCTTCGGGTGGATGTGGAAACCCATCCGTACTTACGGGATTGTCTGGTAACTTCACATCCCCTGGTTACCCTGGCAACTACCCTAACAACGCCCGCTGTTCTTGGCTGATAACTGTCAGCTCTGGCAAGTTTGTCACCATCAGGTGAGAGTTATCTTCTGCAACTTCACATATGCCCACTTACAAAAATTCAACATATTCTCAAAGATGAATATGGTAGACATAATTATTAAATAGTTCTGTATATATATTTACCATCTTTGTTACGATTTTATAGTATATTTCTATTTGGCCAACAAAGCAAGACCATGTGATTGAGTTCTCATAAAAGAGTTTTGACTAAATAACTAATAATGGGCACTTGCATTAGCACAAAACGTCAAGAAAGAATAAAGTCGCAATTCAGATTTTTATGGAAAGACACATGATGTGAATTGTTTATGTAATGTAGTTTTGTGTTTTTAGAATCTACTTTTACTGTATTTTTTTAATAGGAAACTCAACCAAAACATGGTTTTCATTTTCATTTTACCAAGAGGTTGCAGATGGACTTTTATGATATTTGGAATCCTGACACCCCGCAAGACTTCTAAATATGACTTGGCGATTGTCGCGATTCTCTAGTTTAGAAATATTCCGTTTTCCACATAGTGGCCATCCAATTGCATACGGTGTAAGAAAAAAATAGTATAATCTTTGCAGATTTACAGCGTTCACCTTGGAAGGTTGCCCTTATGACTCGCTCACTGTGCATGATGGGCGGAACGCTACTGCTCCTGTGCTCGCCACATTTTGTGGTTCATCATCTAGAACAATCACCACTACTGGGAACAACGCCTTTCTGATATTCAAGAGTGATGGTTCAGTGACGAGGTCGGGATTTTTTGCAACCTTCACTGCTGAGGACCCCCCGCGTAAGTGGCAAGATTTTGCATTTGAACAATTCTCACCCGAAATTTCGAAAGATTCGGGATATATAACAGTGGTTATTAATCAGGTGCACAACATTCCATTTTAAGGGTTTAGAATTTGTCAGTCTGCACATTCTAAACTCCTTCACAATGTTAAGCTACATTTTGCAATATTACAAAACACGTAGCCTCCACTAGCCCTTTCCACGGAGGTCCGTATCGTAGAATTTGACAAAAAAATTGACTAATTGACCAAGATAGTGAGTCCAGGCTAAGAGTGGCATTCTTTCACGGCCAGGTGAACCTTATGCCATGGTAGCCAAACTCTGATGGCAAACTATTCTCCGTACTGCCAGCATAGTTATTCTGGTGGCAACTACAAAACATATACCGTCGTTAAACATTGAAATTATATTATACAAATCTTGATCAATGGCATACAATGACGTGAAGGAAAATTTCGTTAAAATAGTTATTATTTTCGTCCTATACATCCAGATATATTTGTGTTTTAGGTACATGCTCTCCCGATGAGTTCACATGTTGGGACGGGGATTGTGTCAACATGACACTTATCTGTGACGGCACCGAGGACTGTGCTGATGGGAGTGATGAAATCAATTGTGGTTAGTCTTAATGATTTTTCTTGTGTCTTACGTCCTTTGAAATTGATAGTTGTACATGATGCGGACTTTAACGGCGGCATGTGTTTAGTTTGTATGGAAAATGGAATGTACGCAAGAAAATCATTACAGGGCATTTTATAACTAAACAAAAATAAAATAAATTTCATTGGCTGCTGAATTGCTGTAAATCAGTTCCCATTGAACCACAATGACATTTTTCCTATGTATTAAAATGGAGGAATCAATAAAGACAATCACGTCAAAATAAAGTAGATAAACTAAATAAGACTGCACAAATTGACAAACTGAAGAAAACTGAGAAGCTGGTGATTTGGCTTGGGGATTGTTCTTTGAATAACAATAGAATACACTGATCAAAGCATACATTCCTTTACTGCCATTTTGAAACAGAGAACATTGGTTCGAAGTGTGGTGTTCCAGCCATCCAACCAACCTTCCCCGTCGCCCGTATCGTCGGCGGTAACGCTGCCCGGCCGGGTAGCTGGCCCTGGCAGGCTTACTTGTTACGTTACGGGTCCTTCCACTGCGGGGGGAACCTCATCCATCCCCTCTGGGTCCTAACAGCTGCTCACTGTGTAGCAAATGAGTAAGTATGAAGTACAATATATTGTTAATTTCACGCCCTGGGGCCTATACAGTGTCATAAGGCATTGGCAATCCTCATAACTACCGAATAAGCGGACTTGATCGTTCATTTGGCGGTTATGGCATTCGGCAGTATGCATATAGTGACAATTTCATAGACCGAAGGGAAGTGGGTAATAATTATACAGCCGTTGTTATATATCAAGCAGACCACACCACCGATGAAACCCAAGATTTTTACTTTGTTTCCTTATTTGTGAGCTGCAATATCTGTTAACTTGGAGGGCAGGTTATATCGCTGTCGTTATTTTCAGAATTTACTGTTGATTTCGATTTCATTTGTTTTGTTTTTTCCTTTCATTACTAACTTAATTAATTACCATGCTTTCAAACGTTTGTATTACTATCAGAAACTTCTTCATGAACGAATTCAGATATATATCCCTCCCAAAAATATTGAAAGTGGGGAACCTTGTAAAAAGTCTGTACACATGAATAAAGGCACAAACTAAACTAAGGTGCAAATGCATTGCTGCCTATTAGTGTATTGAAATGAATGCATGATCATTGTTAATCTCTTCACAATAACTTTTTAACGTTTGAAACCACGCAGCTGTTAATTACTGTCATTTTGCCGTATAACTGTATTCTTTTGGTTTTTGTTTCCTTCTCAAAATATCTAATTATCTAAATTTAGAAAGAAATTTGCATTCATATACACGAGCACAAAGACGAATGCATGATATTTTTTTCTGAACATTTTGTTTTTTCATGTTAAGCTCATAGCGGCCCTCAGGTCTATTGAGGTCGTGTTCCATAGGAGGTAGGTGTCAGACAAATTGTAGAAAAATCTAATATTGCATTTGTTATTCATTTCAGGCCATCGCCGAGTATTTACAACATCATCCTGGGCAAGTACAACAAATCCAATACCGATTCAACAGAACAACGCCTGCAGATCTCGCAGGTTTGTATTTACTAAAAATCACATGTATTAATATTGAAAACTTTCGTCAAAGGAGAGGGCAACGATCACTGCCCTGGAATCTTAACCACGCTTTAAAACAAGAGTAAAAGGCGCGGTCTTCATGAAGGCATGACTTTGCACATGCTTTCCCAATATGTATGCCATGTTCCGTGTAATGAATGATTCAGCGACTAAAAAGGATCACCGAAACAGTTGTTCGCTACTCTACCAAACAATATCATATTTTGAAAAGAGACAGAGGCATCTATCCCTTGCCTGATCAAAATGCTTGCTTTTACAGATTATCATTCACAATGGATACAGCAGAAACCCGACAAACAAGGATCTGGCCCTGCTGAAGCTTGCCCAGCCGGTGACACTGAACCAGTACGTGTGGCCTGTCTGTCTTGTCTCGGGCCCTGGAGACGATCCCCCCGAGGGAACCAACTGTGTCAGTACGGGGTGGGGAACTACCCAAGGCAAGTATATGATATCCATAAAAAACTCACTGCGACTTCACCACCAAAAAATTAAGAAATCAAAAGAATACTCAATATCCGTCCGTCGAATTGAAACCATCCGTCCATGAATGGTTGATTATGCTAATCACGTTAATTTTCCCTAATAGGGACAGGAAACGATGACGTCCTGAAGCAAGCCCGCATTCCATTGGTCAGCAATGATAGATGTGACAACTCCTACTTGTATGCTGGAAAGATCACTGAGTTTATGATATGTGCGGGTTACTACAATACTGGAGGCCATGGAACCTGTTCTGTAAGAGCATACCAATTTCTCCCTTTACATGTACTTACGGTGTAGAACATATAGATGGTGTTTTTTTTCTCAAAATGATGACGTTTTATACTAGAGGGCATGGCAAGACTTGATTTTCAAATGTATAGTAGAACTTCAACGACAGCTCAACGGTATATGAATAATGATAGCAATTTTAATGTATAAAACAATACCTTCTTCGATAAAGCCCCATTTTAGCAGCTGCAAGTGTATCTATTTGGTCATATTGTTTTACTTTATAAACCTACTTGTCCTAGTATGCTCACGTCGTTTTGTTGTTATATCTATTTTTAGTCACTTGTACGTCCATTTTCTTGTCCATTTACTCGTACATTAATTTTGTTTTGTAATGCCATAGTGTAAATTCTGGCAACAACGTAATTATGTTTTTTTCTGACACATATTTCAGGGTGATTCTGGTGGCCCCCTCGTGTGTCTGACTGACGGGAGATGGACCCTTCACGGTGTGACAAGCTGGGGGGCATCAAACTGCGTCTCTCGTTCCCACCCCGGAGTGTACGCCAGGGTCAGCTCTATGCGCGGCTGGATACACCAAACAATGGAAGAGAACTAAAGAAAAAATCCTCCATCGCTCGATGTTCTTTTCACTTATGTGAATAGAGAAATCAAAGCTATGATGTTTCCCGATAAGTCAATTGCATAGTAGAACGCACCATTTATTAAAGCTATGCTGTTCTAAGATAAGTTAGTTAAATAAACTAACGCACCAATTATTAAAGCTATGCTATTCTAAGATAAGTTAGTTGAATAGAATAACGCACGAATTATCAAACCCATGCTGTTCTGAGATAAGTCAGTTAAATAGAATAAAGCACCATCTATTAAAGCTATACTGTTCTAAGATAAGGTGAATAGTCAAACGCACCATTTATCAAAGTTGCTCTGTTTGAAGACACTCGTGTTTACAGATATTGTAACTAATCTGTCTTAGGACCGTTGCAGATAGTTGTATAAGTATTAGTCAAAAATAATAGTAATCTAAATGCATCGATAGATAATAGATATCGATTTGCGAGTAAAATCTGTTGCGAATTTAGATGAAGAAATTATCATATAGTACCAATAAAACGCATTAGCTATCACTAAAATACAAGAATTGTCGAGCCATATGTACTACTTAAAATAATGCCCATAGGTCTTCTTTATTTAGTACAATCGCTTTATGTATTTGAATATATACTTTAAGCTGAGTTTAAGTTTAGGGCGTTGCCTTTTCATCAAAAAGACAGCTTTGCTAGCATGCTGCTACAGCATATTAGATATATAACTATATATATAAACATAATTAATGATAATAAAATGTAGTTGAGGCTTAGCTTGTAGGTGGGTACTTTGTTAGATACTTTGGCTGGGGAAGAAATGAAATAAACTATCATAAATATCATAACTGCCTTGATTTTGATTCGCTTTGATATATTGCGTGAGAAAGGGAGCTTAAGAAAATACTATAATTGCAACAAACTTTTGGGGTTGTTAGTTTGTTAGGTTGTTAGAAGCCTGAGTGTTTCAACCTGAATGTCCTGAAGTTAGAGCTTAGCCAGTGAAGAGATGGTAAAAGAAAAAAAGGATTAATGAGTCAAAGGCATTTGCCTAAGAATGAACAATATCAACGTCTACTGTGGATAAAATGCCGCATATAAGACATTTTCAAACACACTTTCATAGGTAACTTGACACGATATAAGTGTTGATTTTGTCTTAAGGATATTAATTTTGTAGCTTTGATGTTAACTGTAGCTTTCCATAAGTTATACAATGCAGTAAACCTTTCCTATTAACATTACCGTAACTAATACTGTAGAATGTGTTGATTTTCTGTAACAGTAATATGATATGTGTTTCTTACGTGAAAGAAAGTGTGCATTATTTATCAAAGTGACGCCATCCTAGTGTGTCAGTTGATCCACAAAAGGCATTTTCAAAATAGTACCACGGAAATATTGAAGGCGATTGCATCTCAAGAAATGATGGGTTGCAGATCAAAATGTGAAGATATCTGGTACCTCAAATTGGCGTAGACTCCGTTGCAGTCTTCGGAACGGGACGACGGTTGTTGTTTTTTTTTGGGGGGGGGGGTCTGGCGTTGGTCCGCGATATTCTAAAATTGTTTGCCATCAGAAGTACAACGTTGTTCTACACTTTTGATTTGGACATATATTTTAGGCATGATATGCTTTTAGTTCTTTTTATCTAAATAATTGGTAATTCAGGTATAATGATTCAGGTCTATTAATTTATTCTACAAAAATGTATTATAGACAAGGCCAATTCCTTAATTAAAGGTTAACACATAAAGGCAAGTTTTGGCCCTGAATGCGAACTTTTAACCTCTTTATTGCCCTCCGTCTCTTGTACAACATAGTTGGATACCCGATAAGCGCCTGTGTTGCATTTGTTTGCATAAATTCGTTGCGCAACTACGAGGTTAAATTTCGTCCTCATCTCCTCATAACATTTGCATATCTGCGACGTATAAAATCCTCGCTAACCGTTGCCACAGCAAAGTCGTAGCGCGACCACCGGTTAACATATCATCCTCATGCCCAAATCCACAGCGCACTCAATATACGTCAGCCATTCTCTATGCAAGCATCGCCCTAGCGAGAGTGAATTCGCAGAGCAAACACGAAGCAAAATATTCTCACTGACGCTAGCATGGCCTACCCACACATTCTAATGATAATATATCAAGCCACACTTTCTCACAACTTCCATTCACATAACTTGCGTGATCAGACGCTTGACTTGCTTCCAACCTTCCAGTTCCGATTCAGTCAAAGCTTGGAAAGATTTCCAGTACCGTCAGGGGGCGCACCTGTATGTAAAGGGAAGCGGATGGGTATTTACAGATTGTCATACTTCACCTCAGCTGTTTGGGATGGGAGTTATAAATAACGACTGTAAAAGGACCAGATCAAGAACAAGTAAAAAGTGATACCAATAAAGGTATGCATTCTACTGCTGAAACAAAAGTTTTCACACAGGCTGTTAAAATGTTATCAATATGATGTTTCGGCTAAAGCCGTTACATGTAACATTCCAGACTTTTCAGCTGAAATATGTGACCAATCCAAAGCCCGTAATGTACCTTCTTTATCATAGGCGGGTACGAGGTGAATAGACAAATGCTAAAGCTCCACCCAACTCCGTCAAACGTTAGAAATGCAAATTATTGACGGACAGGCATTCATTTTCCCGTTGGTTAAACCGCTAATTGCTGTGCTATCATTGGTTAAATTGATAAATGTGTTTACAGTCTGGAACGGTCAAGTTGGGTGAATTTCTAAGTTTTAAGAAAATTTATTATACAATGAGTGAAACAACTAGATTCTAAAACACTTATAAAGATGATTCTGAGGTAAGATTCTTGAGAAACTACTTTTCTTCGGAAAATAAAGATTCTAAATCTAATTACGAACTTTTGGTGGGAAAATACGACAAAACCACAAACAGGGACCGTGCATTATTCATCACCTGAAGACCACGCTACTTGTTTTATTTTCTTTCGTAAAAGAAAACCTCAAGGTGTTTTTTTTATTATTATTACCTGCTTGAATATTTAATCTGATAACTCTGATGAAACTTTGAGAGAATGTATGCGCATTTGCCCTACCCTTTTTATTAGAAGAGTAACACTGGGCGCATCGTACGTTGATTGTGATCGGAAATACCTTTTTTTTTGTCTGAGAACATTCTTGACAGAAAATTTCCAACAATACGGATGGAAACATCAATAACACAAATCTTAATGACCTTCAGTATCACAGTCATTCAAAACGTAAGAATTTAGAGGTGTGCATATAGACTAACTGACAAGACAGCGCAACGAATTCCAATCGATATTTGCAACCCCATACAAAGTACACGTCAAACGCAAGTCAGAAAACTTTGAGTGAAATCTTGTGATAAAGTATCATCAAACGTGATATTGGGATACTTAAGTTTCTACGGACACTGTTCAAGGTTATATGCGGATAGACAGCTTAATTCTACTGCTAGAAAATGACAAATATTTTACCTTGCGTATCACTGATTCATACAGTCCGTCCGCAAGATGTTCTTCCGTCGAGGTGCAGCCTGGAAATGGCGCATTAAATTTGAACGTAGTGTAAGGTAACTTCTGATTGGTCTGCGTAAGAGATACGGAGTTTCTGGACTGTACCATTATATGATTTGATAAGAGTACAAGAACAAAGGGATTTTTCTACCATTCGAATTGAACCACTCTGCCGTAAATATCGTCAAAAGTGCTACATGAATAGATCTAGAGTTATCTATATACACATGCCTTACCAGGTCTATTTCATCTTATGTTTGTCATCTTAACAGGATCAAGATCTAATACACACCTACGGGATTGATGGTTTATGTGTAGACTGATACATTTTCCAGTGAAGGGGTGTTGATTTTATGGTAGCACAAAAAGCTTGAAAATGCTTCAATAAAAACTCTACAAGAACAAATGCATTCAGTAAATATCAAATTTGCCAATGAGAGTTGATAAATTCTCAGTACTAGTGCAGTTCTTGTTCTATAGACGGATCCACATGTGGCATGATGCTCATCTTTTTCCGATCCCTCTAGCCGTTGGTAGATCCCTGTATCTGTTCCATAGCTAGTAATCTCCAAGCAGATGTCAAAAGGCATATCAAACGTTATTGTAGCTCCAGGTACAGCGAATGAACGTGCACGTGCGGGCCTGAAATGCCTGAAAGGTTGTGGGTCAGAGATCCATAAAGGTCTTAAACTGAACCGTGAGCTTCGGAAACGTTTCCATTTTGACTTTCTTCATATCCTTGGAGATCTACAGTCCATGGGGCACTGGAACAAAAACCAGCACACTCCATGTCTACATGTAGACCACACCTGTTCATATATCAGGTGTACCGCCAGAGGTACTGCGTCTTCCTAGGATTAAGTGCTAAGGTAAGGTTATTACCAGTCTTCACCACAAGACGTCTCCTTCCAAGATCTGCTTGTTTTAAACAACACCCCCCCCCCCACACACACACACACTCACACATGAACACATACATAAATGTGTATGTCTGTATATAATAGAATTAATTCATTGTACGTAGCACATTTAACCAACACGTAGCACCCATTTTACCGGGACCCATAACTCTGTAAGATATTTAGCTAACTAGCACATCAACCTAAATCAGGACACAAGTAAATTATTGCTGCAATTATACCTGACACATTGTTGACACCTGGTCCTGAGTATCAGTGACATATTCGCCAGGGGGCGCATCCCCTACAGGGTGATTTTATTTCCGGCGTCTCGGGTATTCTATGATTGAAGTTTCCTCCCGTTATTTCCTGCTGGGATTTCGTAAATCAATGCGTGCTGACCTGTTTTTGTAACAGATTTTTTACGTATAGTATATTTCCTGTCAGGTTTTCGAGCTTATCTATCTAACCCTGGTCTTTGTTGTATTTTGGTTACAAGTACGGCGAAATATGGTATATTATCAATTCCAACGCATAATAAAATAAACAATGTTTTGTTTGTATAGAGAAAGGAAAATGTTGTCAGCATTATTTTTTACCATACTCTACCAAGTTGCATCTTGTTATAGTTACTGCTTTACAGTGTTCCCATATTGGTAAAAGATAGAATATTGTTGTACATGTATAAGCCTTATATTGCGATGTCAGTATGTAACTATTTACCTCATTTTCAATATAAATGTAGATATACAACCTCCGGTCATTCCATCATACATAACGTTATTACAGTGCAGTGACAGGGACAAAGATTGTTGCGTTATTGTTAGTGTTTATATTTAGTATTTACAAACAGCTACAGTTATCGCCATAGTAAGCAGCGCAAATAGTATATTACAAGCCAAATGCATAAATTATTAGTTTCTTTTCCTTTGATCGAGAGTCTTTTTCTTAATCACCTCCATTCAATGACGGTCCCCAAACGTTAACATACAAAGACGAGGTCACATGTCAATCCACACAACATTCGTATTTTGCGAAGTGTCCTGAATGTGTCAAAATGTCTTTCACACATCTGTGAAGTATTATACGCTGACAGGTTGTCACATAAACAAAGTGAATGTTACTCGGGAACGCTCAAGGCAGTCTGTTAAGCCATACCGATCCGATAACATGGATAACATCTACTTCGTATTGCAACATGATTCGAGCGTGCAAAAAAGGTTCTCTTCATTCTCAAAGTCCAAGTTATTAGGATAATATTTGCAATTTATTTTTTGTTCATACACGTTTTGTTGGAAAAATTAGAAAACTCAAATGTAAAATTACAGCTTGAACAAGGAATAAGTATACTACTACATCAGTACGTTTTATGAAAAAACAAGGCTCATTGCATGTCATTGGTATCTTTTTTCTCACATGTAATTTCCATGTAAGGGGTTTATTAATTTGCTCTTTTCGACGATGCTTTGTATAAATTATAATGTGGTCGCAAAGTATTTTTTTCAATCAGACGAATATTCATGCGTTCGCGGATGTCATCCATATAATTAAGTCAGTGTGGCCTTAGGTAAGACCTTTGCAGATTTCTGGTGATTTATAAGAGTTGCTGGTCCCCAAGGTGCTACCGCAGGTTACCCAGAATGTCCAAACCGCTGACATAGCACACTTACACCGCCACAGTCAATTTACCCTCAAGCGTGCAGTTTATATCATGATGATTTGGACAGCGGGATTTGCAGTTGACCTAGAAACGTATGCTACTATTTGGATGATCATTAGGACTACAACTGATTTCTTAATTATGAGCAATGTACAGTTATCACAACCTGAAGCGCACGGTGTATAATAATGGTTATTTTATTGCTATTCAACGGGGTACTGCAGTTGACCTAGAAAAGGCTTTTTATTCACTGGTATAAGGGCAACCGTAAAGACCATAACGTGATATCTGAATGCAGGTAAAACCCGTATATGACGCATTTCAAAACTCGTAAGGTTTTGAAAGGTCATATATGTCGGTCAGTAACATTTAAAGTACTATTTAGGTGACTTGAATATGTCCCTTCCTGTTAGAGTTGAAATACGCTCTTCGCTTTGTATTAAATACCCTAAAATTTATGTAAAAGTGAATGTCTCATTTCAACATATTCTATAGCTTTAACACATGAATAAGCTGGGTTGGTTACGTAACAGATCCACCTAGCGAGGTACAATTGGACTACATGTAAGCTTTATTTGGAAAATAAGGAAAGACAAGGATAAATGAACTTCCGGTTGGTTTTCCGGATGTGCCTCACGGAATAGTACTTCCAATGAGAAAGTTAGACATTTAACAGTGAGGTATTCTTTGACGAATAATTCAAGCTTTGACATTTTGACTGTCTTGACGTTAAGAATGGAGCTTGAAGGCGGAATGCAAAGAAAATATCACACAGTAGTGAAAAAAAAGGTCATACAAGTATTCAGAATGTTTATACATTTGCCTATTTTGCTCCTGGACTTAATATAAGATTCGCACAGGGTACATTTAGCTGCTCTTGATATACAAAAATGTAGTACACAGCGGAGGAATAAGTTTTGATCCTACATCTGATTTGAGGATTTGTTTCGTTGCCAGCGCGCCCGAGACTGCCAGAATCCCCCGAGGGAATTCGACTCAATCCCGTCAGCCGGTGACTAATGTTTCCCCCGGCATCATCACCACTATCGGGTGTCCATCACCTAACGGTCGATGGTAACGAGTGTCCGCGCTCACGTTAAAAAAAAAACACTAACTCGCCGACTGAATGGCATCAAAGGGTACTGCATGCTCTTCGATAAGGTGATTGGATCTGTGTTGTTTCTCATTCAACGGCGTGTGGTTGAACGAGTTTGTTCTTAGCGGCACTCCCGGTGATGGTAAGCACCGTTACAGTACACGGCTGGCCTCCCGCGTAGTCTCACAGTACCGTGTGCAGACACTCTCCCATTGGGGTAGGGAAACAGCAAGTCTCAGAGTAGGGTTCCAGACAGAGCAATCGCTGGTCGTCACAACAGTCTTTGTACAGAGGACGAGCGGGCAGCTACACAACAGGCCACACTCACTGCATGAACCACAACACAAGGCGAATTCTACTCAACTGCAGTGTCTGTGATATACAGTAAGTGCCGGTCGTTCCTTTGTGGTTGTGAGTGAGAGGTTACATTATTCGCCTTTTTAACCGTCGTCTTTGGTTTACGATTAAAACCTTTATTTAACCCTGTCAGCAGCTAGCAGTTAAGAAAATACAGTGGATGTGAAATAACAAGATGCTTCAGTTTCTATAGCTCTTTGGATGAATTATTTTCTCAGTTATTCTCATGATATTCTTGAAGGTTTTGTGCAAGGTGGGTGCTTTTTGTCAGCGGCTTTCTCGATGGTGTTTGTGACGTGGTTGTCTCTTTCAGACGACAAGATGGGGGCATATTTCCATCTGATCCGGTTTGCTTCGGTGTTGTTCGTGGCCACGATAGCTCTGTCCTGCACGGCGTTCGTCACTTCACACTGGACGGTGGGTCTCCACAGACACACCAAGGAACAGGCAGCCAGTAACGACAGCACCAAGGCACCCAAAGAGGTGGCCTACTACACAACCTTCCACAGCGGCTACTGGCAGCAATGCAAGCAGATAGAAGAATATAGCAAAGGTTTGACATTTCTTTTCTCGAATTCTCTCCTCTAGTAAGCCTTGTACAAAAGCATTGCCATTGCTTCAACTGAATGATCGAGTGTGACAGAAGACAAAAAATGTAGAAACTGTAGAAATGTTTTTGTTCTTTCGACCTACTACTACTTCAAACATTACTTTCAACGACTTCTTTTGACTATTATCTACCTGTACTACCTCTGTATCTTTCCCACTATAGTTTTATTTAGCTACATGCTAATATTCTTGGGCTTGGTATTCTTGGTATTGTATTTAAGCACTGTAATATATATTCATTATCTTTTATTCTTGAGTTGATATATTCTTTTACAACGTTGATAGATATACATTGAATTGATTCGAAGAAAAATGTATTGGTTTGCACTAATGCATATGCACGAGTCAGGATGGTTGCTCCGCGAAAATTTTGTTTCAATTTCCGTTAATTTTTTTCTCTCTTTTTGGAGTTAAGTTTTATTATTTTCTTTTTCTATAGATAATGGAGAATTACTTGCTAACTTTGACACATTTTGTGTAATAACATATATAATATCAACTGTTCCCTAGATACACTCGAGTTTCTAATTGCATGGGACCACATTATTTACTCATACATTGATTGATAATAGCCAAAAACATATGCCACGCATAATTTCCATAGGGAAAGAACTATATTTTGAAGTATGATAATCAAATAAGACATAAACAACATTAAACAGATATCTTATTACAAATAGTACTTATGTCAACGTGGGATATGACCAATGCACAGTCAATACTCTAACATCGATATATTTTGCAGTACACAAAGCAAAGTAAGTTTGCACCATATGCCCTGTATCTGTGCAAGAAACCATATATTGGATTAAAGTGCCCGTGGGAGTGGTGTTATGAGATAGATTAGCTAGACCGTTGGAATCCCATATGCCCTCTAAGTGACAAGTAATTACAGGCATGATTAATGAAGGACTGAATGACGTGGTCACAGCTATATGTAGTTAGACCACACTGACTTCACTCTTAGCCTCCTTCACAGGCCTCTCTGGGGGCTTGGCGGAAGCTGTTGTTGGGGGATGGGGTTAGTTCGCGATCCGAGAATACACCGGGAAGAAAAATCTGCCGCGAAATGAAAAATGCCGGTAAAGGAACATTTGCCCTGCTGGGGGCGAGTACAAGCAAATATTCCTTTCTCCGCATTTTCCTCCGACCTACCACCCATCCCCCACCCCACCCCCAAAAACTTCCGCTAATGCTCCAGAGAGGCCGGTGAAAGAGGCTATTTCACTTTATGGATCTGGATGACATCAATTATCGTTAATGGAGTTTGTGAGCATACTGTACATATAAATCGTACCGAGAAACTGTAAAATTAACAAATATCTGCTCCGTATATTGCTAAAAGAATGAGAGAATATCAGAACCGTGCAAGGTGGACTGGAGCGACCCAATGTGGCTCACATGCAAGGGAGGAACTGAGCTGCTATGGTAATTAACGTCGTATATTTAAAAACAAGTTCTGAAAAGGATGATACCTCTTCTCCAAAGTCTTTAATCAACAAAGATAAAAGTTTGAAAGAGCAAAAAAAATCAAAATCTGGAATACCATGTTCTGTGCGATTATTAAACTGTTAAACCTTCTTTGTTGCCAGATAGTAGACAACTTTTTGTACAACTTTTTTTGCCCGTCGCATTAGGTTTAGTTTTATAAACAAATGGCATGGTCTTATCCGGCTATACAAATTGTCATGTAGCATAAGATCTGGTGTAACTTTAAAACTTGTTCTTGTCAATTGATGGTATTAACAGACACAAAAAGTTAAGACGCATGCGTTAAGTTAATGTATTACCGTATTTCGGGACCTAATTCACTTTGAATATCATATATGCACACCTAGCAAATATGTAATCATGGGGTTTAAACCAATTAGTGACCAAAGGCCCTTTTTAAGGCAGAGCCTGCACTTTACTATACAGCTTGGTGATAAAATTACTCTAGCGAAGAATATGAATAATTCAACATTACGCAAAGTATCGTTTAAAATTTATATTGATTTTTGAGTTGACAAATGACATAGAGAACATATAATGTATCAAATAATAATACTTCCGACCTTCAAACTTCATTTGCAAAATCTAGGTTAACTGAAAAGGCCTGTATCTAGAAATCTATTACCTTTCTAATTTACAGCTGTCTGAATATAAATTATGTGGTTCAGAAAGTGTATATTTGTATTGGACCGTGGCGTGGCGTGAAATTGAAAGCATTAGAATGAATCACCACATTTGGTGCATATTAATTTTTCATCATGTTAGTATAAAGTTACTTTATCCCCCCATCTGCCGGTCGCCTAACAAAGACAGATGTCTTTACTATGCTCTGTACCACGCCAGTTATACGTAAATCATCACAATACATATATTCCATCATATATCTCATGATATTGCAGTTATATTTCCCATGTTTATCATTTTGATATTGACAGGCAATTAATGAAATAAAGTAATATAACGTATTCATTACGTCAACATTTTTATTGTTTCGGCTAGAACCATGTAAAGGGTATTCTCAGAAAACCGGTATGCTACAAAAAATTAAAACAAGGGACCATTATTGTATTTCATAGGATTAGCTATACCGCTATATAGAGATTAATTCACAATGAATAAATTTCATATCAGTTCATAATATCGCTAAATATGATCGACGTATTGAAATGGTAGAGGATAATAAGAGGAAATAAAATGCAAAATAATCGAACCTTCATTTAACTTTAATCTGTTTTTATATATTCAGATATATTTTTTCAATGCATGCATTTTATCATCTATGATTTTACTATAAAGACCATCTACCTGTAAAAGATCCAGGAAGGACCACGATATTGTGTCAAATGTACTTTCATGTTTTATTTGTCCGTAACTTTTAGATGAATGGCTATTCTAAAATATGATTTATTTACATATTAGAGGGAAATATGTAAAAAAGGTTCGTGCCAGCGAAAGTCCTGATCTCGACTACTTTACAAAAAGGACAATATGATACTCTAGTCAACAAAAAATCTGCTTATCAGGGTCAGCTGCATAATATTATCTTCTGTGAGAGAGAAACGGAAAAAGCATGGTATATGGAGACATTTGATAAATGGATGAGGATCAAGTGGGACATGAAAGGATTGTAGAAATCTGATGAATCTACATCAGCCTGGTCATTAGGAGGCGGCATAAGTAGATCGGAGGGAGGAATATCCAATGATGTAATCGCAGCTGGTCATAAAACCCAAGCTTAGTCGTGCGTTAAGCTGGTTGGCTGAGAGCCCGAAGGTTTGATCTATTCTTTTTTAGAATATTTATTGCATCAAACCAAAAAACTAAAACAGCAATCTATGCTTAGAAACAAAAAAATGCTAAACATAAAGAACATATTTACATACTGTTCTTTAAAATAACGTTTTCAACGTAAATTTATTCTATTTGTCTATGCATGGAACCCTCTGTATCGTTGTGGAACTATGTAGATGTAGAATAGACAAAAGGAAAATGATAAAGTTTTATTACCGTTGTTTTAGACACTACACAGCCGTTATAAAACTACTTCAAGCGAGATTCGAGCACGTTAATCTGACCTACAATGGCGCTAGCTGCCGATATCTACAAAACTTCTCTCCTAAAATGAATCCAGACCATTTGCACCTTGCGCGAAGCACCCATTTTCCCTAAATCATTGATGCATCGAAGTCCACTACGATTTGAAATTGCATAACTGTGAATTAACTTCACACTCCGCATTGGTCCACTACGAATCCAGTCAAGGTAAGCAGAGAGCTAACGTGAGAACAAAAATACACACATTTACTCTAGCTCTGACGTACAGTGTCAACATTCTCTAAGAGATCCCTTTTGATGATATGGCTTCTTACGGACGCCGCTAAGGGTGACTTCAAAGGAAGTAAGACGTGAAGAATCGCATGATCTAGGGAACGGTTTTAGATCAGCTGTGAAGGTCAGGACGTTATGTGGGCGGTTCCTCACCGTTGGGCAGCTTAATTCAGTCCAATTGAATTTGGGGGGGAAACCCAGACCATGCGTAACGGTCGTTAGTCAGCTAGCCGCATGTCAAACAGTACAACCTTGTGTGTTGGTAATTCAAAATGACTTGATGTGGCAGCAATGGTATATAACACATAACGGAGTTATACATTTTTTGGTCAGCTTATCTTTGTTCTTTGTTTTATTTATTTTATTTCACAACAGTACAATGCTGATTGTAAACCCAAATGTTTAAGATTACTCAAAGTTAATTGTGGCGACTAATCTTTGTCCCATTTTTCTTTTTTAAAAATGGCTACATTCATTTGAAAATGCAATCAAGGGGAAGCCTGGAAAGAAAATTTAATCATGGAACTTCCTTCTAATTTGTAAAATACAGAGAAAGGAGGAAAGGATAATTCCCTCATGCGGCATTAAGTTTTACTTTTACTATGCCAATGTTTCAGCAAATTGTGATTTTCTGTGGTCCATGCATCGTGTGCGTTCAATCTAAAAAAAATCTTCTAAGTATAAATTGCCCAAGCTATTCTTCAGTGAGCATGAGGTTTTTAAAAGCCTAACACGCACTGTTCATGTGCAATATGTGTTCCACCTTTCTCTGTCCATTTCCGCAAATTTGAGAGATGCGCAATGTGTACTGGTGCAGAAGCCTTGGCGGGAAATGGCCATAGGACGCGATGTAGATAAAAGCATTAAGGTGCAAAGTGCAGGAGAATTTTTTTATTGGATAACTGGTACCTCTCGAAACTATGTCAGTGATAACCTTAGGAACTCCATACTAATAAACAAGAGATTTGTAATAATGAACGCATCTTCGAAACATCCGATTTTTGGCACACTTAAAAACCGTGTATTCGTAAGCGTTTTGCCCATTATGTCACCAAAATCTTTGTTGAAAATACAAAAACAATTAAACATCTGATTCAATAGAGATAAATCCAAAATTCCTTAGTAATACGTTAAGAGCAAGAATATACAGGATAACTCTACATCGAATCATTACATTTCGTTCTATTCACATTTATGCGTTAGACAGCAATACTTTACGAATATAAACTTAACGATTAAAAACAGTAAGTATTGAATAGTTATGTTTATGCTTATTTCTAAGTTTAAACACAAGTCATGTACAAGTACGAAAGTCCCTTTCTACCATATGCATACACAATTATCCTAGATACTACACCAAAAGCGTGTCCCTGTCATGTTTTGTGTAGCTCTTCGTACGGGTAGGCGTCTGTTAACGTCCAATGCTTTATGGACACACATGTATAACATCACACGTTTAAGCTCATACTGTGACAGCGTATATCCTTCCTAAATGTCAGTATCTATCAAGTATCGGTTCAATCCAAGTGCTTTTGCGACAGTCAGCATACAGTTTTTCACCTGGCTGACCGCTGCTTGTGTAAGATGATATTGTCACCAACGTGTCAATTTGGCGCCACCATTAGCAGCATATCATCCATTTAGACTGAAACTAGTCCCAAGTGGGAATCACAAAACCGCATCTGGTGACCGCTTTAGACCAGAAAGCTCCGGAATTGATTTTAAAACCGTGACTGCTGAACAGACGACTACAAAGAGGTCATGATAGATGTTAGCCATTACAATAAACATTCTGTTCTGCATTACTGTGCAGAATCTATGCACTTGGGTGATAGGTGAAAGGGTAAACCGTTTTAGATGGCATCCTTCGTTGTTTGCATCTAAATTCACAGCTAGGATATAAAAACTCTCCCCCTCACGATTTCCGCAGTGTCACTGACAAAAAGGTTGGCTGTCTGAAACGAAAGCCTTTTCAATAATCTTGTCCGGTAGCTTCATTAGCTAACATTTTGGCGTATCTTATTACCTGGATGTCTAACATTCATCGTCTGTATAAACAGTGTTGGAGTTTAAATCATCTTTATTGAGTTTATAACTAAGACATAAGTTGATTTTAGGACAAACACATAAGGACAATATGAATGGATAACGATACCTAGGACAACATACAGCAAACCTGAAATTGAAATATATCTCAGCTAAACTCCGAGAAACAAAGTTTATTCATACTACTTGATACTACTTCTATGTAGGAGGAATTATTCTTAAAAACGATTGTTGATTTGCCCGGATTTTAAAACTTTATGAAAAAACCAAACCCAATGCCTTCAAACTTCTTGTGCCAGACTAGAATCCGTGTACAATTCTACAGCATCCTGGTGTAGAACCAACACGGCTACGTGTTTGGCTCATGCGTGTAACGAACACGGTCCTGTGTTTGTGTGACCAGAATATGATACACATTTTCACAGCTTCTCATCCTTACAAAAAAGGTTACCAAATCTTCTTAAGTATGTAGAAAGCATACATGCGGCTGGATGAGTAGTCCGGCCAATATTGCCTCTAGACAATTTTGCACTTTATTCTAGCCAAAGCCAATGGCTAAAATGTTTTCTGCATCAATACCAGTCACTTTGAGACCATCGAAACTTCCAGGGTTCAACGGAAAAGGTTACAAGTCAAATGAATCACTTCAAATACTTAGGATGAAAGAATAAGTGTAGGCGTTGGAGTGGGTGTTGTAAATTGTGATAGACTGGCGACAGGGGCTTTTGGACACGTAGTAGATAGTAGCAACGGACTATCGCATCAGCCGGCGAGAGAGGTTTGGAAGTACTGAAGAATTAAGTCATCTGTCGGACGCCTGCTTCACACTGTGCCATTAGTTCGACTGACAACCAGTGTTGGATATTTGTGGTATGTCGTAAGTTGCGCCGTTGGCATGGCATAATACTAGGTGTTGGCCAAGACTTTAGAGTTCCTAGGATTAAATCTCCTGACAATGACCCGTTGACGTTGTGACCTTGAGAAAGACACCTGGCATGATTTCCTCACTCACCTCTGTGTTTCTTGCATCAGTCATGTGCCTTGGATAGGACCTTAAATAGAAGTCCTGTTAGTTAGGGGAGAGCCACACCTAACCCATAACACTTATCAAAAAGAATAGACATTATTGATTCAAACTGATCCGTCAGGTTATACAGCTTGTACTGTTAAGTGCGAACATGGTGTGTTGCACCACAATGCGGTTTACCGGGTGCCCAATACAAACAAGTACGACAATCACAAAGAGGGACTGTTAAGAAAATAGACAGAAGCAAGAAGAAGGACAAAAAGCAAGAGGGTGTGGAAAAATGACCAACTTAAGTTTTGGTCCAACATTTATCTTCATAAAGTTGTCTTAATCCCTAGATCACTTTCAACTATACCTTGTGACTCGCCTTAATGTTTAAGACACCCAAGGCATACATTTAACACTTCGCCTGTGGGGCATTTAACACTTAAGAGTTAGACAAAGACAGCAGAGTCAGATAGACACGCAATCCTACTACAAGAAACCGTCGAGGGATATGTCTATAAATATCTAAGTCATTAGTCACTAGAAGAATATTCAATTTGCCCAATCTTGGATTTAGCCTTGATATAGAGCAAAGTTATGGCTTAAAGCCTTATGCAATTTGGCTGAACTGATCGGGTTAGGCCTACTCCGTGTGGATTGTAACCAAGCGAATGTCACTCACACAGCATTACCTTATCGTAAGGCGCGTTGACACGCAGTCAAGGTAGTAATGACGAATAGCCCGTCCTTAGTGCTTAAACTACTGCTGTGGTTACAATGATATGGCGCCGGCTATAATTTTTTCCTCCGTCGCACTTTTACTAATTACACCGCAGACAAATGACGGAGCCTAATCTATCAAAAGCAGCTAATGCCTTGTGAGAAATGCTGATTGTTATGGGGATATACAAAAATCGTGCTCTGCTATCTCGCAGTTGCACACGGCCCAGTGGGTACCTCCCCCAGACCTCACGACAATGTGAACAACGCAAGTTAAGTGTGTAATATCATCAGAGGCGGCAATGTCTTTCTCGTACTATGCGAATGAGACAGTTGAATCATCTCCTACTTCATTGTGCTTTGGGGACCAAAAGAAATCGTCGATAGAACATCAGGAGAAAGGGAAAAGTGCAGATAAATCATAGCTTAAAGTGTAAGCGCTATATATGCCTACAGCCCCTAAAACTTACATTACTTTTCTTCCACAATGTAAGAAATCGTGGGGTAAAGTGTGATATGGACTTTGTAGTGGGGGTTCTATAACACAAGGCACTTTATGTACAATGTTACTAAGTCTAAGTACAATGAAAATTGACACTTCTATTACCAAATGCAGGCTTCTTCCCATTTTGACCTTTCCACTTCGAAGCGATGTTTATGAAGAGATAACTTTTGTTTATTTGTTTGTATGTTGAGCACTTGGCTGAAAACAGCTAACTCGGGGAAGGTAGTTGTTAGAAGCATCATCATGGAAAAATTAGCTTTAGGGAAATATCTTGCAGCCACCAGCAAATACGCCACTTTAGTCAGTGTACATTAGCCATTTACTAATGGATATTCGAATCAAACCAAACTGTCAAGTAGAAATATACATATATTTCTATATTTTATCAATAACCCATCAATCCACGCTTTAAACACGGATAATGGAGTCTACAAGTGGTGCAGAAAATTTGAAACTGTATCAATCATACTTGAAAGTAAAAGCGACATTCCTATGGGATTGTATTGGAGAAAAGTGACTCCTATCGTCCGTCTTAAAAGCTAAGTTGTCTAAGTTGTACTTATCAAGATGCATCATTTTGCACATGTACGCATGTGATTAATAGAAGGAAACTTTGATATATGGTTAAGTTGTGTTTCATTACTCTTAATATTGTGGGGTTTAGCTGTATACATTTGTATTGTCGGAAAGTGCATTGCCTATAGCTATCAACGTATTGAACACGTACCCTTTTTTTTACAAAGTGACAGTCCGACGCCGTATAAAGTTAACGATTTAGCCGTCACCGGTAATACATTTGCTGCAGCTTTTAAACTGAATTGTAAATGCATTTATTTTCGGTAGAATTTAATTTTGCGGTGGCGGAAAAATGGATCGTTTGTGGCGATTTTGACTTCGCGGTACCACTATGTACTGTAATCACAAATCATTATGGAAGAATAGAACTTAAAACCAACAAGAACACTTCTGCATTTATAGTAAGTAAAAATTACATAGAGATTCATTACGTGACTCGTCTTTTCTTTAAGAATATTCAATTTACATTCAAACGGATCTTTTTGACTAGATGAACGCCTTGACTTCACCATGTGCTTTGTTTTAATTTAGAACAAAACTTTAAGATATTTATCTTTTCAAATCTGATTATAACTTGATACTAAAATAAACGAGTCATTCTGTTATCCCCTTAAACGTCCATTTTTATCCAGACAACTAGTCCTGGGTATTACCAAGTAGTAGTTGCAATGTTTTTTGGGCAAAGAAATTATAAAGGCTTCTTGCGTCTCATCCAGACAAAATCATTAAACTCTTACATAGAAACAGAACCGGGTAGTAGCAATGACGGATGAGTGAGGTACCCCGCCCCTACTGATGATGGAACATTAATTATAGATCGTGACAGGACTTCCTACGGTAGATTGACTGCATATGTACAATCTGGTGTCTTGTCAATTAAAATCTCGTTCGTAAATCATATCCATGACAAATATGAAATTAAAATCTACTTTTACGTCGATGTTGAACTTCGTAATTCGAACTTCAACATTATGTTGAAATCAATATTCATTTCCTTTTGTTCTTTGAGGCCATATTATATATTTCTAATGAATCACATATTACGTATCTGTAGCTTAAGTCTCATGCATTACGTTTTTGTCTTCTGTAAAACGCTGGAGGCTTTGACATAGTCATGCAAATGTTGTTTTTTTCCTGCCTTTCGTCGACATTTCCCTGGAATCATTCCAAAAATCTCTCTATTTTTAAAGCCTCCGGGCGTAGACGTCTGGAACTGAAAACCCGGCTAAATCATGTTGTTTCAATGTACGTATGTCATTGGCTGTTAACGATGATAGTATACATGACCCGTCTCACTTAGATTAATGTATATATTCCAGGAAGTTCATGGACACTTACTCAGGATAATGTATATATTCCAGGAAGTTAAGAAACCCTTGCGACATTATGGACCTTTACCATCACTTACGTTAAGGTTAATGCAATCTGTGTTTGGTGCGATAAGAAACTATTCAACTCAAAGTGGCACCCTGTGAATAAAATATTCCAGGGGAACTCCCCTCTTGCCCCCAAAAGCTTTCTACTCTAACCCTACTTGTGAAGCGCTAAAACCTTTTCACACGCTCTGCGTACTGTCCTTCGAAGAGTGAAGAAATCACTCAAACCTTAATGGTTATAGTGGGCCATAAGGGAGTAAGTGTTGAGTGGCCCCCAACAAATTGAGGTATTGAAGTGGCAAAAGTTCGTGCTAGTGCTCTAGGTAAGCGTTACACTAGCACACTGGATGTAAGATCCCAAGATGCCGGCTGTCCAGGACCCTCTGAACCAGATTCTGTGCTAACAAATGGACTGTACACATCACATATTCCCCTTGTGGCGTATTAAGTTAACAAGTGCTGGAGGTCAAACCATCATAATACTTCATTAGACTGGAACTTCTGAAGATCTAACGATTCTTTGGCAAATTGGAGAGGCAACTTTCAAAGAAGGGGATAAAATTTCTCTTGATCATGACGTATATTCATCTGGGTGAACTTTTGAACTTAGGGACTAGGAGTAGAATAAAAGGTACTTCTAGATGGTCGATTTTTATACCAGTAGGAATGGAGGATGTATAGGACTAACGTGTACGTCATAGGCGTCTAGAAGCCACAGCTATAGGAAGTGCTGGATTTTCGTAACACGTTTGTATCTACGGGTGGCCATTATTTTTATCAATCATGGCTACACTATATCCTTTTCGCGGGTACTAATACCCCCATATTTTTTACAACGCGCTCTGGTGAATTTTGTTCGGTGCGTGTAAGTTATAATATACCAGAACCACATATAACATCCATGTGATATTTCTAGCTGGGTGGTACATATATCCCAGCATATATAATATAAAAGAACTTTAAAAATATAATTAGCAGTATTCTGGAGTGGGGAACTTGATGGGTTTTGTTGAAGATGAATCTTTTTAACTATTGAACTTGACAAAGTTATATCAAAGTTATATCTAGTAATACTAGACTGTATTATACATCAGAATAAAGTTCATAATCAATTTTAGAATGATTTTTAAATACACGACCGCTACGTTAACCATTTGAATTATTTATGTGAATTCTATAATGTATGTATGTATTAACAACCAATATCAGCTAAGCTGTCTAGCATGGGTTTACCATGTATTGCATGTCTGTAATAAATCAATATCAAAATTCTTTTTTTTTCACAAGGTACACGAGATTAAAAGTTGCTTGTATCAATACCAGTACAAGTATCGCTTCTTGGTTGACATTTACCTTGAATGTGTTTCCGTGAGAAAAAAAATGAGGTATGGGACATAAGGTACAGAAATCGATATATGCAACACGTGTTGATTAAGAGTGTAATGGAACTCCCTGATCTCGCAGGTCGATGCTTTTTTGATCCCACGAAGCCAAAACGTCGAATTCTTGCCTGAGATGTAATCCACTAAGATTTATCTAGTTAATGGAAATCTCGAGCATAGACATGTTCGATATCCAGGATAGGAGATGTTGTATGAATTGTATGGAATTTCTGAGTGGGCGATATTGTGTCTAACATCACACATGGCCAAACAAACTGCGCTAAAATGCTAAAGTCTCTCCCTCTCTCTTTCTCTCTCTCTTTCTTTATCGCTCTCTATCTCTCTGTTTATCTTTATCTATCTATCTCTCTCTTAGAATTCGTTTCCGTTTGATAGATACTAAAACTAAATAACATTCACTTTCTCTCCACATGTGTGTGTGCGTACACATAGATGTGCGTGTGTGTGAGAGATCGAAAGTGTGTGCGTGTGCGGAAAAGAGAGAGGGAGAGGGAGAGAGATAGTGAGGGAGGGAGGGAGGGAGAAAGAGAGAGAAAGAGAGAGGGATGGAGAGAGAGCTTACACCGGTCTAAAGGGCTATTATTTTCCTCTTGCAATACCCTAAATGCAGAAATGTTCGCGGTGGATTAATATTCACGGTTTTCGCGGTGACCCCTTCACCGTGAACTTAAATCCACCGCGAAAAGTCCTTTTTCCTGCTAACACGAAATTAAATCCCCGCGAACTTAAATGCATCTACAGTACTTTTTATGACTACATGTGATACATGTACGTGTATGATCATGTGTATTCTAATTTTAATTGCAACATCTAACTAAACAGTGCTTTATCTGTCTTAGCACATGTGTTTTACAGTTTGATACATCAATTATACCGTTATCAACACCATTAAGTCATTATGGTGTCTGTAATATCTATAATTACTATCTGACTATGTCATTTTGACGCCAACAGCAAATTGGAGGGAGCGCAATTACAATTCCCAAGTTTAATACTACCTCTTATTAGCGTGGATTCATTTGCTGGATGAATAATTAATGACTCATTAACAAGAATATGTCATAATTAACCATTCCGACGTGAAGAATATGTTACGCGTCATTAAAATCATATTTTCGATAATCTAGGTTTATCCAAGAATAATATTACAGCGTGGATAACGTATTTTCAATTTGCAAAATATCACCTGATTACACATCTGCTACTTTTGATCAACTGCCGACGTCAAGAGGTTTCGTATTATCAATGTCACGTGATTCATTTATGAAAAAGGGTACATCTAGTCCGACTTTATTTCAGTCAGTGTATTTTGTAATGGTCAAATGTTTGATGAATTTATTAAAAAATATGTTTACTTGCAGAATCATGCCCAATGGCTAATTGGACGTACGGTATCAACGTAATTAAATCATATAACACTAGTTTAAAATCAAAATAAGGTACTGCGTTTACTATTGTTTATTTATGGATTGTTATACTGGTTGATCTATTAAGCAATTTTAACTACAAAGTTAGTAAGGATAAATTTTCATAAGAAAAACAATACTTTATATCAAAGTGTATACAAACACGTCTGCTTTCAAAAGATGCTAAGCAACACAGTAGACCCGATAGCGACATTGTTACTTAGCCTTTGCTTCTACGTAGCTTCGGTTGATGTGATATAGAGAAGGCTTAAAGTCGTACAAAGCTAATGCTTTATATAAAACTTCATATAATATATGAATAACGTTTAGCAGACACAGCCACTTACCATGATTGGAAGTGTTGCAACTGTTCAATACAGGAGAATACATGTATTGGTAACATTTTCTTAATTTTGAAACTGAAACTTTATTTGTCAATCAACTTTGCAGTTCCCAAAGGGGATGAATTGTATTGATATTACAACACAAAACAGCACATCAATCATCATCATTAAACCATATACATCAACAGTTAGATAAACAGTCTGGGAGAGCTTTGTGGGTTAGAGTTCGCGGAATAAAAGACATCTTATGTCGGGTTGTTGGGGTTAGAGTTCGCTCAATAAAAGACATCTTATGTTGGGTTGTTGGGGTTAGAGTTCGCTCAATAAAAGACATCTTATGTCGGGTTGTTGGGGTTAGAGTTCGCGGAATAAAAGACATCTTATGTCGGGTCGTTTTACTTCGTGGTGGTAATCCTTCTTGTCACACCCTTTGTACTCGGTGTTGGTGACTTATTTATATAGTAACTGGAGCTGAATTCTAAGTATACACAAACTGATGTGCACATAACTTGTGGACAGTATCTGCGTCATCATTTTCTGCCCTTAGGTCTACGCCATCTTTTTCCACCACAGTCGTATAATGTCCTAATGCATTTGAGATGAACGTGTCTGAGCTTGCTATCACATCGTCTTAAACCAGACGGCAAACGAGAACGCATAGTATTGGTTTAGACAGTTGATACAGACTATGACGACATGCTATCAATAATGGTTCCACAGTGACCGCCGTATCGTCTTGAAGAAATCTTTCTTTTAATAAGTGCTGGGAATAATGAGGTTAGGAAAATTGATGCGATTCATTAGCTTTGCCTTT
>NC_049991.1:7114852-7122683 GCF_000003815.2 Branchiostoma floridae | reverse complement strand
TAATCGCCCGCCAGCACACGGCGTCGCATCGGCACCGAAGTGGCACTGACGTATCGCGCGCCACATTAAACCGGTCGAGGTCTTTTCGCCGTATTTCCACGGCGGCTTCTCCCTGTGTGACCTACGCTATATGTCTTCAGCTATTCGTCGGATAGCAATGAAGTTAACAATGCATTTGGCAGCGCACATCAAGGATAGAAGATATATGAACTTGGCTGAAATATGTCATGTCAGCTCTGCTGCTGTGCTCCACACATGTAACATTGTGACAATCCTTTTAAGATACAATGCATGGCTTATATTATACAGCTTTTAAGATAAAGATGGATGTTTATTAGCAAGTTCATGGCCGAAGGGTTTATGCTAGTACAACTGTATATGGTAAGCGTATCGCAGACCTGCATATGACAATGTGAACATAGCAGATCTGTATATGACAATGTGAACATAGTAGATCTGTATATAACAATGTATATTGATTGTCATTATCTTATCGAAACAAGATACTGCTAATATACTACAGGTGGCTATATCTAGACAAGATGGGTTTAGCTTCTCGAAAGCAGAAGAATACGTACCCCCCCCCCCCCCCCCCCCACACACACATTTTAGTGACTATGTATAAAATGATAGCGTAAGTAAATCTAATGCACAAACCGTTGGACCTAGTTAAAATGGATATGCCTTGAACCTATACAGCTTTATATTAAACTATGTCTTGGCACATTTGTGACAAGCTCTTAATATGTAACCGATATCAATCGACTTATGTCATTTTCACCTTTTCTTGATTTCATTCCAGATATTTCCATTCTATATTTAATGGTCACTGTCTTTTCTTCTGCAGCCGAGAATTGCACACTGATACTTGTGATGATTCCAGACGGGGAGAGAAGTAAGTACATGATCCCTCAAACGACAAGTTATCTATGGGCAATCACAATTTATGTGTATTAGTCGGTGTTACGCAGGTATTGATTCGACTGCACTTCCTGATTACATGTACGTGTGAGTGTCGCTATCTTGATCAATTTAACTGCCTGTGCGGTAACGTCCAGGTCGATGTCGTGACGTTAAGGTCGTTGTTCGATCTTAGGGGGTCGTCTCGCAGTTTAATTACAAGAATCCGATGCTCCAACCAAGGTCAAGAAATAAAGATGTTCATTAAGATCAACCTCTGTAATTTTTTTCCCACCAAACGACCATGGTGGTGAAGGCAGGTCTAAAAATAAACTCAACTAAATGCTTTACGTTGGAAAAGATGCATCGAGATGTGGTAAGCTCAGGTAACAGAATCAAGATAGAACCTACAAGTGCAAAAATAGCATAACATTATGATGGTTGACAAAAGAATACATTTAGAATTAATGAAGTAGTTTTGAAACCATAGTGGTTTAAGAAAAAATAGTTCACATGAAATAAGGATGTTACTGTTCCTCAAGAAATACAATGATGTAGATAAAGTTGACTCACTCTAAATTCTAAGTTTGGCTTATAGACTGTTACATGTTATCGTGTATTTTGATCCCTTTGAATGAGAGGAGCAACGGGCCAGTCCCTGGCCTATGCACTTAGGCAGGTAGGCAGGCACAATGTTTTAATTCTCAAGTCTCTAAAAGTTTCAAACGTCGGAATTGCCGTGGTTGATGACTTGGAATGAGAACGCCTTTTGAGTTATCAATAAAACTTTCACACTAAGGAACACTCTGTGTGTAATAATGACTAACGTATGTACAATCAATCAAATGTGCTACCGTTCGATTTTGAACCTGCAACGTTGGTAACGATAATTGGGACTGCAGACTATTCGTCTAACGTCTTGACAAACATGGAGTGAATCCCTTGATGTTTGGTTTGGCTCAAATGAAAGCCCTCAGCGCCAGCACAAAGAACATGGAGCAGAGCACATACACAATACAACCAGACATCACCGCTAGAAGCATGCTGAGCGTCTATTGCACCAATTTAGCCCTGTGCCCACTTGTTTCCTTAGATAGATTCTCTCCGGAAATACCAAAGTTCGGTAAGTGTGGCTCCAGGGATGCTTTTAGTCACGCTGGTAAGAAGAAGCAAAATTTTGCAGGGTAATTTTGTTTGGTTTGTGCGCAATTTGGAAAGGAAGAAATGGGTGATACATCCACAAGTCTTCTTGCGTGATTATACTCTTTAACGTGCCAATAGATAGTCATGCTATGGTAGCCAATAACGGCGTGGGAAGAAGATGAACGGCACGTTGTCGCTCAAGGGATGCGAAACTTTCCAAGAAGGAAGTTTTATTGCTGCGATATCTCTACCAAGGACACCATTTGTGTTAAAAGCAGCAAAGAAATAGTTTTAAAGAAAGCAACTTGGTGTTCCTGCATAATACATTGAAACTGTCAAATGACTAGGCTTACTTTTAATAGACGTCAAAGTTTATTCTTTAATCAATATGCTGTTCAGGAACCAAGGAAGTCACCTGAGTTTAAGCTTCACAAAGCACAGACAGACCGCAGTCTTCACCATTATAAAAAAAAAATAATGAAGCATTAGGGTGTGCCTGTGGTACTTTCATATCGAAGATTATTGATGTTCATCATTTTATTACAGTTTATACTTATCATATGTTTTGTATAGTATAGTATAGTGAACAGATGTAATGAATTTCTTTTTTATGTTTCTTTTCTGATATCCAGACGAAATGTACATGTCTATTGGCCTGGAAATGTTGTCCATTCTGTTGCTGATGCTCGGAACCGTATTCAACATGGCGGCCTGCTGCCGACCGGAGACCTCTCCCAAGGTCACAGCTATCACGGCCGTGCTGGCTGTCCTTGCCGGTAAGTGGTTGATAATCCCATAAGCACGTAAGGTGTAATGGCATTGTTCATCAAAGCTTCTAATTCAATTTGCGACGGCCTTGCTCTGTGATATCTCCCATTTGTATCCCACCCTATTCACTAGCATGTCCCATGATGCCCCAGTCATTATCAATACCTCATGAGGTTTCATCGATCAGTGGCCGCCATTTTTTTTTCTTATCGTCTGTTTTTCTGTCTAAATCAATAAAGATCATTCTGTATTGGATGATATCTGGAAATCAAAAATCAAAGGTATCTATTTTCGATGTTTTCATGCTGTTGTAGTCTCTGGTCAGATGTTTATTTCTCATGATGCCAGAGTTGGTGTCCGCCATAATTTCAATCTTGTTTTTTTTTTCTTTCAAAATCTGACGGTATATTGGGTCGTTTATCAAATTACAATGACAGTTAGTAGAGTAGAGTAGAGTAGAGTAGAGTAGAGTAGAGTAGAGTAGAGTAGAGTAGAGTAGAGTAGAGTAGAGTAGAGTAGAGTAGAGTAAAGTAGCGTAGGGTAGAGTAGTGTAGAGTAGAGTAGCGTAGGGTAGAGTAGAGTAGAGTAGAGTAGAGCAGAGCAGAGCATAGCTATTCTGGTACAGGTAGATATACCCAGGCCACTCTTCCATATCAGGCCAATATCATTCCTGGTAGTTGAGGATCATCCAGAGCTCTGTAGTTGTAATACACACTGTGCTGTCGCATGTGGCTATCCAGTCTCTCTGTAAAACAGTTTACGCTTGAAGATGTCAGTTTCCCCAGACTTTTTCTTATATAATTGGTTTTACCTACAGGTTTGACGGGCATGTTGAGCCGGATGATGTTCATCACGATATTCCGGTTCTCGATCGAGATTGGCCCGGACGATCAGAAGCCTTACAGCTGGACATACGGCTGGTCGTTCATGGTGGCGTGGGGAGGGTTTCTGTGCTGCATGGTGACCGCCATCTCTGTGCTCCATGCTTACACGATCGCGGTAATGGTAAGATAAGAGGTTTCGATATTCGAAATTGGACATATGATAATAGCGATGAATGCCGTTTTGTGCCCGGTTGATTTGTGCTAAGGATCGCCATTCATTTACTTGCGAGTTTTTCTGTTATATGCTGTTTGAATCAGATTTGACTGGAAAGAAGCCTTGAAAAAAATAAAACATCACGCGCGCCTCGCATTAACATGGTCATTAGCATAAATGATAGTTAACGCCGAAATAGCGCAGCTTGTATTGAAACGCTTTCAAATAAGATATTTCCCGTATTATGCTCTTGTATAACGTTAATCGTTTTGTGGCAATACATTTCAAAAACGTATAATACTAAGCAGTGAAGACAAGCTTTCACCTTCAATCTATCCTATTCTCATCCAGGAAAAGCAGGAGCGATGGGCCATTGAGCAGTGGTTGCAGCAGTCGGCACCTCTGGTTCGTCCCGACCCCCCTCCACCTGTCAGTATCCCCCACACCCCCGCCGTCACCCCCGCCACAAGGACTCCCGTCAAGAGGGTGGACTGGAACAGGGTTCCCGAAAACATGATCATGGGCTATCCATTCTGTCAACAGACAGCTATTTAATGGGAACATTAGGTGCAGAAAAATATACACTTGGGACCAAATCTAGTTCTGACTACCCAAAACTACATCTACATACTTGTCTTTCTTGTATATTGAATACAAGGTTATCGAATCTTTTTAATCGAGTTCTGAACAGTTGAACCACTGAAGTTTACAATCCTTGTTGTGAGCATTTCAAATTTTACGATATGAATTTTCGATATTCTATCGCTTTCACGTTTATAAAATGAACAAATATAGGTACACAACAAATACATGTCAACTGAGGTTACTGAAAATACTCTCCAAGCAGAAGTTAGGCTTTGGCTGTTCCTGTTTCTGTTTTTATGCGTTTTAGCGGATTTTTTGTCCCGTACCATTTTGTTAATGTCTCCCTTATTCAATGGAATCAAATAGGTTTGCTCCGCCACGGTGTTAGTGCCTGCAGATCTTAGGCCGAGAGACATCAACAAAACAGTACAAAATAGAAAGCGTGTTAAAAGGTCAAAAAACAGTCGGAGCTAAACCTCTGCTTGAGAGCAACTGAAAAAAACATAACCGTGATACTTTTGACGTTTTGTAATGATATTTATTAATGGACACAATTTATATCTCCTGTCGCCATGAGCACTTGAAACTACATGTAACATACCAAGTCTTGTTAGTCTAGTTCAAAATTTGTAAAAATGTGCATATCCGTTGATTGATGTAACTGAGCAATGTAACTTGATGCTAGCTATGTTTACTATCTAAAAAAACGAGAAAGTATCTTCAAAGGGTTCAATCTATGATTCAAATCACTCTTTGCACATTTTGAAGAAAATGTGGCTTCATTAACGGGTTTTACAGAGAGGGTCTACATCACAATGCAAATAGAGCAAGCTCAATGAAAAGAAAAACAGTCTTAAAAGGATCGACTCGTAGAGCCTTTTATAGAGAGGCTAGAAAGGGATACAGCTCCACTATTGTGGTACAGTTGTAATCTTGTAAGCTTCACGTCCCTAATATCATCGTCTACAAAGTTTATGCTCTTGGCAAATTAGCCTCTAGTTATAAGCAGTATATCTAGTATTTGAGAGTAGAAAGTATAAAACAATGCATTTGCACATGTTAAACAACACAAAGCAGTATAACTACGCCTTGTCCAAGAAAAAAAAGTTCTCACTTGAATTAAATGACAAAAGTAAAGATTTTAAGATCAAAATGTACATATTTCAAGAAAATCTGCCTATTCATTTCTATATCGATGTGCATAGCCTTCGATCTTGCAAAGAACCCGTCTTAGATTTTCTAAGAAAGCTGACAAGCAGCCACGTGTATCTGAGGTATCACTACTAATTCTTTATTGATCGTGCGACCTTTGTGAGATAATGTCTGGATTGCCGCTGACAACATGAGATATTGGTGTGTAAGAACAAATGAAAGAGATGGAAGGTGTAGAGGCAATTGGGTGATCTAAAATCAATAAACATACTTGCTGTGAATTTATCTGTAGAATTTACGTTTAACGCCATCGTTTATGAAGACAACGACGGCGTGGCGTAAATGCTTTTCATTATCTTCAAATATATATGGATTGATTTCATTTCTTGATTGAGACTTAAAGACGCAAAGACTTCCGGGCAGTGATATTTTTTTTCGTCTTTACACTTTTGAAAAAAATATTTCAATGGCGTTGGATGATATTCAAAAGCGAGACAAATGTTCGCTCTACAAGCGGTATTTTACCGGAACGGATATATGGTTATATCGACCTATCAATGGATTAAAGGGATTTAAGACAGCGGCCACCACTTTACCTTTGACTGATGGTGTTGTCATCTTTGTTACTAAGAGATGGTTAATGAGATATATCGACTTTGATACAGAGCAAAACGTGAAGCATACCTTCCGCAACATAGTTTGTATCAAACATTGAAGACATCAAATCTGAGACAATTTGTTTATTTTGTCTACTACGAACCTGGAGGACGAAACTAACTGCAGAAATATAAACAGCATGTGGGCTGTATTTGTGAATCAGCTACATTCAGGTGTCTTTGATCTTTTGACACATATATATATATATATATATATATATATATATATATATATACATCATAACAAGATCATTTGAATTTGTATACAGAGCTCATTGACCCTAACTGTACATGTGAAGCAAAATGCACTGTGGGTCATATGTCAAAAGTGAATGCCACCAACTTTAAACAAGTTTTGTCTGGATCATGCTTGAAACATGTTAAGATGTGTGTTTGGCTTGTTACCTTTGACAATTTAAAGCTCGTGCACAGTACTAGGAACCATGCACCTTCTGATAGGAATCTTAGTATTTTATATAACGCCACAGGAAGTGAAATTTGTGGATGACAGCCCAGCACCAGATTTTGAGAAAAACATCGTCCCAAGAAAATATAGAAGGGATAGAAATTTACCTTGAGTTTAGTTGTAGAAGTTGTTTTATATATGAAGGCTATAATACTATTTACAGTGATTTTGTATACTTGCAATGATTGACTGTATTATTATGTTTTAAAAATACAACAACAAGAAATGTAAAAGCATACATTTTGTCCATTTTTTCACTTAGGCATTAGCTTTGGAGCCTACAAATGAATTACTTGCTGCCTAACTTATATGACAAGTAGGCTTTATACAGGTAAATCAAATGTATATATACTATAAAACAAGTACATTTCTAAAACCAAATGCATTAAATAGAAACTTCATTGCAATACTGTAGAGAGTGCAACGATGATAATCAATAGGCACAAGGAGAATTGAGCCCTTAATATCTCCTTATCATCAATATCTGTCAAGAAGATTTTAAGGACTAACTCGATCGAGAAGCTAAAAACAGAAGATCGAATATCACAGGACTCTCCCAGCAACTTTAATGAAATGTATTAGTAATTACTTCGTGTCGGAAATGCAATCAATCAAATCAACCTTATCGGCAAAAAAGAAGCACAGGATAGTAAAATTATAATGATAATTGTATGTAGCAAATTGTATTTGCAACAGACGATTTCTATATCGATTTATAGGTTAATTAATAATATAGACATAAATGTGTATCACTCGCAGATCACATGATAGTTATGGATGGGTTTAAATTTGTCGACATCTTGATTAATTTTGTATATAGTATTACATTCTCGTCACATCGAATAAACGCGGAACGAAAGCAAATTTATTTCATTCGGTAATTTAGAAACACAGGGATGCATTATCATAGTCTGCCGTTTGCAGATGTCTCTTCTGCTCGAATGTGTATCAAAAGAAATCATCAGCAAGTGGTAAACGCATAGTTTTAGACACAAGGAAATGATAAATAGGTAAAGTCCTCCTCAAATGAAGCGTGATGGTTCTTCGAAGTACAAGTAGCTGTTTGACAATATTGTCTTTGCTACGGCTCGATACGATGCACGAAGGGTCAAACCTACACTTC
>NC_049991.1:6902343-6905983 GCF_000003815.2 Branchiostoma floridae | reverse complement strand
CGTACCTGCACTGATGGCAGGAATGGCGATGGACCTGGCTTGGAGATTGTCGCAAGCGTAGTGCAAAACATTCGTAAGAGCTTTACGCAGTTCTGTCTTTGTCGTCGCATGGTCTCCACGACTGTCCCAGATAGGCCCCACTGTGTGAATGACGTATTTACAAGGCATATTCCCGGCACCTGTGTGCATAGCTTGTCCGACATGTAAAGTACCGTGCATCGTCACAAATTCGCGGGATTCTTTTTGAATGCTCTTGCCACCAGCTTCCCTGATGGCAAGGGCGACGCCTCCAAAGTGTTCTAGTTTCTTGTTTGCAGCATTGACCACGACATCAACCTTTTGCTGTGTAAGATCGCCGCTGTAAACACTGACTTCAATGGCACCAACTGTTCTTTTGAAGAACGTGTCATCAGTGTTTATGCCTCTAGTGAGACATCGTCGTGATCTTCTGACAAACGTTGCAATGGCATCCGCTACGTCACGTTCAGAGCCATAGAAAACTATTTTAAAGTCATCGCTAAGACAGTTCTTGACGAGGACACGTTCGTTGGCCTCAGCATGGGTGAGGGCGTCTTTTAGAGACTGGATTGTGCATTCCGGGAGCTCTGTCAGTACGTTGAGGATGTTGTTCTTGGATAGTTTGTCCGAGATGATCTGATACAGCTCCAGAAACTGGTCACAGGCTCCCTCCACGTCACCTTTTCCTGGCGCCTTTTCACGAAATGTGACCTTACATGATAGCGACTCATCTTCTACCATGATGATAACGCTGTTACTGGTACAAATGTGGTCAAATTCTGTTCTGTATACCTTCTGGATAAACTCTACTTTCACAGCATCCAATACGATGTCTGTTTCACTGATTGATTGGTTTGCTATTTCTTTTTTGCCCCCCTCTACGATGGCATTGGTTGACTTGTTCGTTGCTTGTGGGATTTGAGACTTGTTGTTGCCTTCTTCTTTTTTGTCGTCCACGTCGCTTTGTCTAACTGGTATCGCCACTGGCGCCATTGTGTCAGTGCCCTCTGTGTCTTGCCAGCGACGTTCGATTTGTTGTGAGATCATTTTTACTGAGCTCAATTCAGGATAAATGTGGCTTTCCTCCTTAGCCCCGGACATGGTTGACCCGACCTATAAACCATAACCAGGAGTAGCTATTAGTGACATAGAAATGAGCAAATGTACACAATATGGGTGCAATGTAGGTAATGGTGCATTTTAGCATGTTTTAGGTTTTAACCTTCATTTCCTTCTATGATGAATCGAATGAACGTGCAAAGCAAATCCGCTGGTTGTATGTTGAAGCACACTGAACATATGCGAAGCTTTGCCACTGTGACTTGCTATGTGTTTGCTAATCGCAAGACTACCTTCTACTTATGTATAAGATAAATAGAGCGAGAGAAAATATTTACCTTTCCTCGATCCTTTTCTTCGGTAATCTTCTCTCTAATATCATTAGGTGTACCATCTGATAAACTGAGCTTGAGGATCTTTCCTTCCACGCATGGGGGGTCCCTAAGGACGCTTTCAGCGACTACATTGAACAAAAAGTATGAGTTTTTTAGCATATCGGTCACGTGGCGGTCAGATGTCACTAATAGTAGATCCTTAAGGAATCAACCATCATGGTTTATTTCCTAATCAGATTTTCATGTTGTATCGTTTCTTTACAAATAGTGGTACGAACAAGCAATACGATGCCTGTGTTTTCCTTCGATTCTCGTGTCTAGTTTCTGTTGAGTTGATATGCAAACAGAACCATAAACTGGGCAAATGGAACTATAAAAATTACCTTGTTGCGACTTGAATTCCACAATCACCTGTTGCCAATCCAATCGTTTTATCAACTTGATGTCTGATCCATAACGCTTGACAAAGCACCTCTCCAACTCAGAAATTCTGCCAGGAAAATCCCTTACAACAATAGACTTGCTGCGTTTTCCCTTAGTTTTTGGTTCATCCACTGTCGCCCTTGCCCTGCTCGTGTCGTTCATTCCGGATCCCATAGCCTGGTCCTCCCCAGAATTCTCTGTGGGCGTAAAGTCGCCGCCATTGTTGTGTTGGTTGTCCCTGTCGACATGAGACGCAGTCTGCACAGTCTGAGGAATCCCATCCATGTCTAACTCCTCGTTCTTCCCTTCTTTAGACGGACTGGAGCCCATTGGTAAATCTTACACAAGAAACACTTCTGCGCAAGGTGTTCAAACAACTACAGCCAAAAAGTACGTATATTGCTGGAGAATATTCGCCTGCAAAGTTACATACGGGGTCTTTGCAAAGTGCTACATACGGGGTACCTGCAAAGCTGCCCTCTCGACCCACTTGGTCGATGAAAGAGTTCAGTTGGCGGTCACATAGAGAAACATGTTTACAGGTAAAAACGCCGACGTGTCAGGTATAGGTACGTGCAGGTGCCACAAAGGCTGTGCAAGATGTTTACATTATGGCGCGGCTGCCATTCAACTGACACTTCAAAGCCTAAGTCAATACTTTATATATGACTGATTTGTTTGCCTCGTTAAAAGGTGGCTGATATAATTCATCGGGTATTTTATGACATTCCATCAAACAGTAGCGGACAAACATGGCGTCGTCCTAGACGACAGGCTAGTGCAGACAAGAGCGACGTATACAGAAGGAAGTAAACTCCCAGATAGGGTACACGTACCTGGGGATACGCTTGTGTTGGAGTCGGATGCCGTTTGTTCGCCTGTGAGTTCACAAGATGGGGAGTGCAGCCAGCAATGCGAGTAAGAGCGAGGATGGCCCTACTATCGTCACAGGTAGTGACCCCTTCTCTAAGTACTTAACGTTTTTAGGTTTTAATACTCAAATATGGTTAACCAAAGACTATTTTGAGCAAGCAGATGCCATTGTGTTTGTAGGGACATTTTGATATAGCTTGAAGTGCGAATGATCATGCGTCAAGGTCCATTTGCAAAAACTATGCAGAAAAGGAAAAACATATTTTTCACGACAAATAGTAGTTTCATACCTCAAATTCTGGCGTCTATATTGCCAAAATGAAATTCAGAGGAAGTAAACGTCCGTTTCTTTGTATCATCTGTCACCCTAAGCATACATACATGTATATTTGGTACTGTTGTCAACTTTGTTTCCAAAGATCATATCTGTTGGCTCTTTTTTGTTACTAATGTACGATGTTGTATCAAACAAACAAGAGAAATATTTTGGCATGCTGAAATGAATACGATTAATGTGTATTGCCATGATTTTTGTTTTGCTGTTTATACCTATATCAAGTACTAGTCATTGTATACGTTTTTTTGTTATGGGCAAATTAAAGTAATGAGTAATGAATATATAGAGAAATTACTTTGACCCCGCTGGACCACGCATAAACATGAGTAACTTCTACTGCAGTTAGCCAATATCGTTAAAACGCCGTGAGACGTTGTAAACATAACGTTATATACTATAATGGTAGGAATTTTTCAACGGTGAAAATGTCAAAAAGACATGTATCAACATACAGCATGGGTCGAAACAGCATGGTTGTTTGGAAGATAAACTGTCCAAAGCCTTCAAATCTTTTTCTTGTTTTGTTTTTATTTAAGTAAGACTAAGGTACATGTCTTATCTAGACACAGACATGTTCATATGTGTTAGTGTGCGG
>NC_049991.1:6842086-6902243 GCF_000003815.2 Branchiostoma floridae | reverse complement strand
GTGTTCGTATTTGTGTGTATGTTTGTGTGTGTTTGTGTTTGTGTGTGTGTTTGTGTTAGCGTGTGTGTTCATCTCTGTGTGTATATTAATGTGTGTGTGAATCTGTGTATTTGTGTTTCTGTGTGTGTGTGAATCTGTGTGTGCACATCTGTGCGTATTTATGTGTGTGTGTGTGTGCATCTGTGTATGTGTATGTGCATGTATCTGTGTGTGTGTGTATGTATGTATGTATGTGAGTGTGCGTGTATGTGAGCATCTGTGTTTATGTATGTGTGTGTGCGTGTGTGTCCTCTATGATTCATCCTGCGGCCAAAGTCTAGCTTACCCACCGACGCGTACATACATTACTATGGCAACAGCAAACATTTGAATTGACTAATAATACAATAATAATAAAGTATTACCAGGTGACGTTTCAGTAATATCTCAGTGGGTGAAGTTTCAGTAAAGCTGTTTTTATACGACATCATTAGCCTAGGTTTCAAAGGTCCTCCCGCTGAATATAAAATTCAACGTCGAACAATGTACAAAAGTTAAAGTCACAAATACCTATTTTATTTCACTCCAGGGTACCTTCCTAAACTTGGACCTAAGGAAAAGCCTACTCATGGAGAGGTTATAAGTCCTGATGATAGAACTTCCTGTCCAGACGAATATCTTCTTGGTAAGATTTCATCATCCTGTTCTCTTTAAACTATAAAGATTAAGATTAGACTAAGATTAAAAAGTTTATGTAAGATGATGCACATCAAAATGTATCAACAATGGTTTACAACTTACAATTACAATCATGTAATTACTCTGTGATGGAGGGTAACCTTCGGCGACAGAGTATTGCTGTTGTCAGATGAAATGATTTTCGTATCCCTTTGTCTCATTCGTATGTAGCTTGGCATGTCGTCTGCAAGCAGTTTCGTGATGATGCACTTTTTTTCGCGGTAGCTGTTTTTATAATCGATTAATAATTTCACCCCCTTTATTCCTGTTATTGTAGAACAGGAATTACCTCCAAGCAGATATGGGGTTTTGTGTTCTCTAATTAGGCATGTCACACCAAAAGTTTGGTTAAGGTTAAAGTCTAATGTAGAGTCTAATGTAGAGAACAGCTGTCGCGGCAGAGGAATCGCTAAACAGATGTTAGACTCTCTCTTCCTAGTACATTACATTGTTTAGTGCCAGTGCTATGATAAACAAGACATACTTTGTCCTGGTAAGCTATCAGTAATATTATTCTTAGGGCGTCATTTTTTCCAGTTCATCGTTACCTGTCAGTCTTTACTGTCCATATCATCAGCTGCAACTGATTATGATATATTGTATCTATACGTTATCTTTGTAAGATGTTATCTACGGCGAACTTTGTTTGCAGAAACGCCATCTATCGAGGTAGTTCGTGACGGGACGATATCGGTCAGTGTGGATACTTTGAGGAAGTACTTCTCCAGCACCAGGAAGTCACATGGTGGGAAGGTCACATCCATATTCGAGGATGAAGACTGCTACGTCATCACATTCCAGAACATGAAGGGTAAGCAAAAGCAAGTTCAAGGTTCTGAGTGCGCATGTCCAGTGTCATGAATTGTGGGTAAATGTCAACGTTAGATGCATCTGGCCTATCCACTGCATCCCACTTTGAAGTAGCGTATAACATATAGACCACAAAATAGTGTTGGAGACATGTCCAAATATTTTCAACATTAAGATTGAATTTAATGATGACTGACAAAAATGTATGAGTTTATACACACAGAAACAAAAGAGAAGCTGTGCTGTATACAGCTATGATGTGTCTACATTCCAAATTACTTTTGCCTCTTGAAAACAAATATATGCAAGATCGAAGAATTGACACAAAACGTAGCAGCTAAAAAAGTAATTAGATATAGACAATAAAGTATTCATTTTTCATTTATACACATATTACTGTTATAAAGTATAGCAAAATTCGTCAGTTCTATCTTTGTACAGTGAATATAAAGTGTTGCAAGTTTGAATCCTGGAATAATTCTCTGTCACTCTTCAACAGACGCTCAGGAGGTATTGCTGCATAACCATGTACTGGCGGGTACACCGTTACAAGTTCGCCATCGCAGTAAGTGATATGTATCATCAACCCCTTAATATCGTTAGGCACATTACTTCTGCTAAAGGTTCAACTTCTTGTACAGGACAACATCTTGACTTCCAGGTGGTCACTATACTGGTCACATCGACTGTGTGCATTGTTAACAAAAACAAGAAAATGATTTGAAGTATTGAATTCCACGCTCTGGCTAGTGCAATAGCTTTATTTGTGCAATCGCTGATTTTGAGTGCATCCTATGTTTGTTTTGTTATGTTAGTTCAAAGTAATAATATGTTGTATATTTCTGTTATATTTTATTTTAATCTGGACTCAAGATGAGAAGTGATGTATCACTTATGGAGATGGAAGTAAACCAAACCAAACCAAATATAGATTAAATACCGAAACTGTGCGCATAGGTTAGAATCGACGAAGTACTCATCATCATCATCATACGAAGTACTACTAACATGCATATGTCAAAAAACGAAGTACAAAGGCGATTTTCTGTGATTTCCACAGAGAATCCGACAATCGAAGTTATCACAGACGGCACCATAGAGGAGGAGCGTCTGAAGGTTTACTTCACCAACTCTCACTCTTCCGGTGGAGGCCCCATTGTTACAATCCAGAAACACTCTAACGGCGTGTTCTACATTACGTTTCAACACAAGCGAGGTAAACAGATTTTTTTTACTTAGCAAATGATTCATACAAGTCGGACCTCTAACAAACGGAATGAAAGCAGAATTTGAAGTAGTTTTGTTTTATCTTACTTCATTTCTCAACGAGCAATGTCAGAGTAGAATTCGAATTTCAGTTGAGTCCTTCAAAATTAGTCAAGGGTTATAAATACTCACCCTCTTCGAATGCCTATTCCTTCTTACCCCGGCTAGGGCTGGTGGATTACGGGTATTTGTTGTTGCCTTCGTGAAGAGGGTTATGTTTATGTGTATTCTGTGAGTCTGTCTGGTGTGTTTGTGGACATTATGACTCAAGAAGCACTGAAAGGTCACCTTGTGGCTTTTTAACCCTCAAACACCCGAGTGGGGTCGAACATTTTGAAGTGCCATTTGAACATTTTTAATCGGAAGAAAAATCCTTCCGTGACTTTGTCAGTCAATATGCCTTACACCTTCTCCTAAGTTTTCGCAAAGATTGGTACAATAATGTGGAAATTATAAAGAAAGTTTGTGTTCAGTCCCTCTGGGGTCCAAACGGACCCCAGCAAAAATGTGCAGTTTTTAAAACAAACTTTGGACGCTAACTCCTTAACCACTTATAGTATGACTACCAAACTTTCAGACGATAATAAGAATGTTAATCTAAATCCTCACGAAAATTTTTGTGTCATCAACATGTAATGTGACGACATTATGGCGTCATTTACATAATCAGGGCGGCCATTTTGGATTTTGACCAATGACGTCATGAAATTAGCATAAATTATAAATTTTAAGTCATGAAAATTACATTGAATTTCATAGAATTTAATTGTTGTCAGAAAACAGGTGTAGTTAACCAAGAAAACCTTGTTTAAATTGAAATTGTCAAATTTTGGCAAAAATATGCCTGTTAGAATTTGGTTGCCATGGCAACCCCCAAAAATGATAAACTTATTTTATTGACTAAAAAATTTTGTTAACAATATTTTGTGAAATAATAAATTACCAAGTTTCGTAGCTTTAGCTCTAGCCGTTCATGAGTTATGCGACATAAATGTTGCTGAGGGCCTCAAAATTCCCCTATCAGGTCGGAATAGGTTTAGTACAAACGTGGTCCTTCTGAACTTTTGCATAAATTATGATAATGAGTTGGAATTAGCAACACTTTAACATCTCAAAATCTTCCTCTTACATTGACGAAGCTATGTATATACAATGATCGCCGATAAGAAATGGTACTGAGATTTTATGAACAAAACATTTTGGGGTCCGTTTGGACCCCACTCGGTCATTTTAGTCGCAAAAAAAGGTCGGGTGCTTGAGGGTTAAGTTACTGCAGTGGGACTTCCAATTTGACATGATTTAGACATGCTATATTGTTGTGATTTCTGAGTGGTAGATCTCAAGTTCGAAGATGTCGTCTTATTATCTCAAGTTTGAAACAAAAGTAAAATCCATTTGCTTTTAGCTGCTGTAGATGTTGTACGGAAACCTTCTCACTTCATTGAAGAAAAAGAAGTGGTTGTCTCCGAGAAGCTCAGCCTCATCGATGGCAAAATTCTGCTTATAAAGGTAAGAAGCTTCTATCAATGCCCTTAGAGTAACTCCAAAGCGAACAGTTAAGATGGTATCTCACTACCCTTGCGTAACGCTTGCGTCACTGCGGAACTCGCTCACTACAGCACTGTTGTGTTACTTTTTTCGGTGTTTTCTAATTTAGATATTGCGCAATACGTAAAAGTATGACTTAGAAGACAGCAAAATACACAAAATGTAAGAAAATTCGTTCTATATCTCTAAAATTCGTTATCTTTCGAACCCCGCAGTGACGCAAGCTTGGCGCAAGTGCAGTGAGATACCACCTTTAAATAACGATGATGGCATTACAAGGTGCTTTCTATGACTAAATTTACATTTCAATGTATTGCTATATTAAATATATTGATTTAAAAATCAATACATCTAATGTAGCAATGTTCTTTCTCTTATGTTGAAGTTCATAACTTTCATGAATTACTCACCTTGAATTTTCTATCTCTTTCTCCTATTTGAATTTAACTGTCATTCATCAGAGTACATCATATGAGTACATCATACGTTATAGGGCATTCCAACAGGCTGCACCAATGGCTTCCTCCGGGACTACCTGGAGGGACTGGACAGCGCCCGGAATAAGCTCTCCATTGCCGGTGTCATCCGGGGTGAAGATGCGGCTGTAGCAGCAGTGTCTCTGCTTCATGACATAGGTAAGAGTATTGACTGTTTAATAAGGTCCTATAATTCCTGTGTTTGGCCGTTCCATAGTATTCAGTGTTAAGATACGAACTTTTTATGCCTTCAAATCCATATATGATACACTGTACGTGAAGATGTTTTCCTTTCTATAGAAGCACACTTGTTTCTTAGGCTATAAAAATGTCATCCAAATCTAACGGATACAACGATAGTTATCCAATTTTGAACTGAAAGTACCCAATATCTGCTAGAGGCTCATTTGAGCGATAAAATTCCTGACCGCGGTACTCAGAACAAAGAAGCGTACACGCCCCACCATCGCTGCATTATGCCTAGGTTACACATAGCCGACTTTGGCTCCCGAACACTAGCCGACTCTTAGCCGACCCAAGTCGGCAGTAGTTCGGGAGTAGTCTGACCAGTTTAGGCCACGCCTATTTTTTAGCGCCGAACATGTCCCGAACACCTCCCGACCGGTAAATGACTTACTCCCGACTGTGTCTCAAATGCTAACTAACCTATCACCAACCATCCCGACCTCTAGCCACAGACTGCCGAATCACTCCCGACTGATCCCCAACCGATTGCCGACCCTTTTTCGACTTGAAATAGACATAATCAGCGATTTTCAAAAGAGTGCTCATTTTCGTTTTTAATCAAGAATGTCCTTTGTTCTATTTGTAAACATCACTAAGAGATCAAATTTAGATCACATATAGCTCCAGTGCGGCATTTATCGGGTCTTTTTGTTTTTAGCTGGATGTCGGTCGTGTGAAGTTCGGGAGTGAGTCGTCTACGTTCTGGCAATAGTCTTTTTGCTTGGCAATGAGTATAGCAGAGATTTGTCTAAGGTCTTGGGGTAAATCATTGGTAAGTTGGAAACAAGCTGGGAGTAAGTCAGCAATGTTTATGGCGTGGTTAAGATTTAATTTGACTGCTGACTTACTCCCGAACACCAACCGAACACTAGCCGACCGTGCCGAACACCAGCCGACCACCAACCGACCCATTCCAGAGTTGCCGTTCAGAGCCGAATGTTTTGAACATTTCAAAACATTCGGATGGAGCAGCCGAACACCAGCCGACTCAGCCGAACGCCAGCCGAACGCCATCCGACTCAGCCGAACGCCAGCCGACTACAGCCGACTAGCTCCCGAATCACTCCTAAACCATAGTCGGGAGAGAGTCGGGAGCCAAATTCGGCTATGTGTAACCTAGGCATTACGAAGCTTTCCGACATAATAGAGTCACAAGCTTTCATCTCAAATTCTTTTAATATAAGGTGGGGTGATGGAACAGAATTTTTCATCAACCTAAACATTTTATTTTACTTCTGACATCCAATCATTTTATGGGCATGGACTCTTTGTGAGTGCACACTCGGAGTAATACAGGAATGAGACCTTAAATATATCTCCAGACCCACTTCTGGCTATCAAAGAAGGCTGAAATTTGGCATACATGCCTTCAGCACATTCTAATAAGTAGAAAAAAGGTTTTACACACGCAAACCTTTGCAAAATGCCATCTAATTTAGAAGGACTTGTTTTATCACTTGTATAACTTTATTTTAGATGGAAAAACAAGACGTCTGATGGCCGAGGAAGTTAAAAGAAAACCGCTGTCGGGAAAAGTTGTCTCTGTCAGTCCCGTGGTCGTCACCAGAAGTGTGCAACTGTCGGGGATCACAAACAGATGCACACAAGATAGGATCCTCAAATACTTTGAAGACACCGGAAAAAGTGGCGGAGGAAAGATACTGGACATCAACATTAAAGAACAACAAGGGACGGCCATCATCAGATTCAAAGATCAAACTGGTAAGCTTTTTAACATGTTAACATGGTCATGCATCTTTTCCAAAACTGTACTAGCTTTTACAACGACCTATTTCGTTTACCTTATGTCTTACGTGTCAAATTATTGATTATAACGCAAATCATAGGTAAATATTCTGCTTTTGACACTTCCTACGTATTTGTGCTTCCTTTTTTCTGTACCACTAATGATGATAAGCATTTCCTCAAAAGCGATGACAGTATAAAACATCCTGTATTTTTCAATACTTGATTATCTATAACATTCATTTAGTCACAGATTTTTTTTCGGACAGAATAAGTGAATAAAAGATAGTTGATGTAATTTGTTACGTCTGAAGCTTTAAAACTCATCTTGTTGCTTAATTTATTTTGAATTATGCTTTACTTGGAAATGTAACCTTCATCAAAGTGTCGGCAAATTTATTTTCTTGTTGTCCCGACAGCCGTTGAAAGAGTCGTGTGCAAACCGGTCCACGAGTTCGGGTTCGGTTCTATCTCCGTGTTCGCGCACTACGAGCCACTTGGTACCATAGCTGAGGCGGACTTCACCGCATCATCAACACCCATGGACAAAAAGAAAATCCATAGGGCCATTAAACGGAAAGAACAAAAGATCAAATATGTTGATTCGTGTAAACTGCTCCTACTAGAGAAACAACTACCGACAGTTCGGTCAGCCTTACCAAACGTTGATATTGACATTAGCCATGACCGTCGCGAAGTTACTATCACAGGAGTAGAACAGGAGGTAAAACAGGCACACGACAAGCTGAAAACCAAGCTTGATGAGTTCAAGGAAACCAGGTGGCAAATATCCGATGAACTCCAGACTGTTCTTCTTCGACAAGATATCGGTAGTCGTCGGTATGATTTCTTGTCAAAGAAGAACAGACGGGAGTTCGGGGAATCAAAGTTGCAATTATCCGGTGATCTCCAGTCTGTTCTTCTTCGACAAGACATACAGAAGACTATTGATGCAGCTCTGACACAGGCAAACGTTCTTAACGGTGCCGTAGTTGCCGTAAGAAATAAGGAAGTGGTCATTTGGGCTGTAGATCAGGCCACTGCAAACACTGCAGAAAGCGGTGTTCGCGCTTTATTCACGGAGCAGACTAGGGACGTTTCCAAGGAAGTCCTAGGAGTTGGTTGTTGGGATAACTTTGTGACACAAAGTAACAAAGTTGCAAATTTTAGCGCTGTCATGTCATGTGATAAGAATTCACATCAGGTCAAGGTCGAGGGCCTTGTTCAGGCTGTTCGTGATATGGAGAAAAAGCTTGACGACTTTTTGAAACAAGTCGACACGTCGATAGTCAGGGTGGACGAAGCAGTCCTAAATGTCTTAGTTAAGGGCCAGAAGGATCAAATTAAGAAGATTGAAAGTGCGAATGAAGTCAAGATCGATGCTGTCAAAACGGGTTTTAAGATTTTGGGCCCTCGTGATAGAATGAAGAAAGTGTCAGATGCGATAATGGATCTTGCTTCAAACGTCATCGAGGACAAAGAACAGTACAAGAAACCAGGTAGGTAAGATTACGTATTACTAAACTAATGTGACATTGATTTAAAGCAAAACTACGCTGTCTTTGTATGGAAATACATGTAAAGATCTTTATGTCACTGTGGCTCAAAATCTGTTGAATTTAGGTACCCGCTAGTGTTAAGGTATTCTATCTGTTTTATTACGTCATTTAACTCACACAAATCGTAAATACTATCTAAATTTCATTTTTTGCTGTTTTCAGGGCTTAAAAAGCTGTTCACCAGAGACATCTTTCAGAAGCAGTTGAAGGGGATAGAAGAGAACCAGAAGTGTTCCATACAGTGGGACATTACGACGCATGCGCAGCCAAAGGAATTAGCTACAGGACCGGTCAGTCTGAATTGTTGGCAGCCTCCATAGCCTTTTCTCGAATGACCATTCGTTGACTCGTCATCAAAGTTCTATTTAGTACATATTCACAAGTCTAAACAGATGTAACAGAAGAAACACGAACTAGAACCATCATTATATTTTAAAGCTTAGGGAAGGCATATCGATTTTGCAATAGAAAACACTTGGTATATGGTAGTTGAAAATTCTTTACTTATAACGAAAAAATCTGACCTAGATCTTGTTAACAATTATAGAAACATCCAGTAATCGTCCCACAGTCCTCCAAATCGCCTGTCGGTAAGGAAACTCTTCTATATCATTTATCTATTACGTGTAGTATGTATACACAATGTCCCGCATTGCCTGGCCTTTTTTGTGGCATTGTTTTTCCCCTTGACTTAATAGTAACTGATTGAACTTTATCAAGGGTAAAGGACCTGGAAGTTCGTTGGTATGAAAAATTGTATTGTTGGTCACAGTTTATGAAAGCTCTAACACTCTAAAGAGTATGATTGATGATGGTGGTGGTTAGCACTAACGCCATATTCACTCTTCCAACCCCCAGGTCGCCCAAGAGTTGGACCCATTACCGTAGAAATTCAGCCAGGCCACCTGGAGACTGAGTCCACGGATGTGATTGTCAACCCAGTCACTAGTAGTACAGGTCTGTATTTCAGATTCGGGCTACATACATACAGGCAAATCGTTGAAGAGATTCATCAGTCATGTATGTACACAGTTAATAGAATTATATAAGACTACTTTATAAAGGTAAACACACGTACATCCAAATTTCCGATGGCTATCAGTCCATCTTGCTTACTAGTGACCTAGTTCTCACGAGAGTTGCGAGAACTAGGTCGAGACTTGCGTATATCCCCTGCCCCTCACACCGTGAACAAGATGGACTGATAGCCATCGACAATCTAGAAGTACGTGTGTTTACCTTGATGAAAATTCTATTAACTGTATACAGGCAAATGTTTTTGTCCTGAACGATTTCAAGACTACAAACAGTGTTTGAATGTTTACATTCATTGAAATCCATATTCTATGACTTTAACTGCAGCTTTCACAGTGGTTGGCGATGCTCTTGTGAAAGCCGGAGGCATAAGCATCAGAGACAATTTTCAGGCCAACTGGGACAGCAGAGTCAATGACGTTCTTCTTACAGGTTAGGAAACATTGAGGATGCCTACAGATGACACCTTTGTTTTTGTTTTTCTCTTTGATAATTTATTATGTCTTGACGGTTTGTGTAGAGTGTTTGTCTATCTTTAGCAGTTTTGTTACAGCAATTTTCAGCGTATTCTAAATGATAAGATTTGTAACGATAACACTCAATGTTCCCCATACATGAATGTCGTTATTACCCCATGCAGATGCAGGCACTCTCAGGTGTAAGAAGGTTGCTCACATGGTGCTCCCTCCGGCGGATAAACTCAGAAATGCAGTCTGTCAGTGCCTTGTTCTCAGCAATCAGGCCGGAATGACGTCAATTGCATTTCCTGCAATAGGAACAGGTAATCCTACACATAAATTTATCAAAACGCACAGGAGTGTTTTTTTATGTCTCTTATGCGCTCACCCCAACGAAACTATACTGTATTCGATAAAATGCGGTAGAGCTATACCTTTAACCTGTGACCACATACATTTGCCCCCATAAGTCACATTCCTTACCAAGATACCTTCTAAAGGTGGTATATCTCGCTGCACTTGGCGCACCGGTGCGACACTGTGGAGTTAGTCCACTGCAGCACTGTTGGGTTATTTTCGCTGATTCTTTAAAATTCAGATATTGCGTAATACGTAAGTACGACTTAGAAGACAGCAAAATACACAAAACGTAAGAAAATATTCGTTTTTATCTCTGAAATTCGTTGAGTAATCTTCCGAACTCTGCATTGCCGCACCGGTGCCCCATGTTCAGTGAGATACAACCTTAAGAAATAGAATGTGAACTTCGTCCCCAGGTGGGTTTGGATTGAGCCCATCCCAGTCAGCCAAGGCGATTCGAGCTGGTATTGAGCAGTTTGTCGGACAGAACCCAACTCCGGTCCTCACGGCGGTCAAACTCACCATCTTCACCCAGCGGATGGTAGCGGACTACACGGCGGAATTCTCCGGCGACTCAAGCACCCGTGCACCTTCCGTCACAGTTCCAAGTCTTAGTGGTACGTGTGGAGTCATCCTGCATTGTGGAACCCCCAAACAGATGTTAGAGTCTGGCTTCCTAGCACATTACATTGGTCAGTGCCGATGTTGTGATGAACAATTAGTAAGTAAAAAAAAAAGAGTTGAAAACGGCAAAATTGCAATCTTTCTGTAGCCTAGGCGTTCTTTGATGAGTATCATTACATGATAATGATGATGGCTGCTTCTTTACATACAAACTGTATAACGTATCTCCATTTCAACTATTCCATCTATCTGTGACAACACAGGATACAAACGAGTACTGCATAAGCATGGTGTCCAACTCCGTCCCCCCTTCAAAACATCGCAATGAAATCGCAAGGGTTTATACAATACGACAGCGAACATTTATACTTTGTACTTATGTCTTTATCATTACAGGCAATTTAACAGCACGAATCCCGGGTCACCAAGAGATGAGCTTTGGTTCCGTTAGAATGCAGGTTCAGCAAGGAGACATCAGTCGGGAGAAAACAGACGTTGTTGTTAGCACTATTCTTAAAGACATGGGTAAGGCGTTTACATAATCTACTATAGATCTTTGGTCAGCAGTTGATACTGCTCTCCACGTAGCGGTTCGGATCAAGCCATTTGACGTGTTCGTAGGCGTTTTTTTCAGGCTTTCTATTTTGTGCTGTTTTCTTCATCTGCTCCAGTCAAACTTGGAGACTTGGTGAATACAATATTCAGCACTGAAATTCAAGTTCCCTATTACAAGAAACCATTATGGATATTATTCAATGCAGTAAGGCGTCTGCATCCTCCTTATGTTACTACGTAACAAATTTAACAAACCATACCAGGAACTGGACGTATGGTTCGTAAGATTCGATGCTCAATAAATTAAGAAAAGTGTCAGACGTCTGTGCTGATTCTGAATTTTGTAATACAGTAATGATGAATGTAATAAGGAAACATTGAATTTTCACAGGTTGTTCAGTGTGATATAACCAGCTGTTGCCATGCCCCGTGCCTGCTAAGCTGGTGTGTTACGAAGAAAGGATATATAGTTACAAATACACATACAAAATTCTGATTGCAAAAGATAATTCTCAGCATTGGAGAGTACGCTTTGAAAATACATACAAGGGAATTAGTAATGTATTCACTAAACAGTTTAGGTTTTGTCATGGAATGATTATCACAATTCATCATACCCTTTCAGGGTTCACGGTTGTCACAAACGCACTTGTAAAAGCAGGAGGTCAGTCTATCACTGATGACCTAAAGAAGGCATGGCCGAAGAAGACTGATAGCGTGGTGTTCACAGGTATGGGAGTAAAAAGAATTTAGAACATTGATTTGGGCATGTTGGTGTTGATTGGTTGACATACAACCTAAATGTTGAACCCAAAATGTATTTGTGTCATCTCAAACCACAGTATGCTGTGCTACAGTCATACATCATTTATTACGATTGCTAAGGGAAGCAAGGTGGAACAAAACATTTCTGTACTTGATTCTTGTACTACGTCCCTTCTGGCTCTGACAAAAGATTGCCCATGAGCAGTTGATTACGTCAAATGTACCAACATATGGATTTGCCGAAAGTTTTATATTTGGTGATTCAAAAATGTGATAGCAAGGATGCTACAAAGCTAGAAGAATGCGCCCATATAGGTTACTATATCACCATCCATACTAGAAAGGCCGACATTTGCTTAGGAGCAAATACAGCATATTTCAGCCATAGCTTTTCCCATACAACATTTAACTGTCTCAAATAACCCGTGCTCGAAAATGGAACATTTATGGGCACACCCCAGTTTCTCGCCCCCATTGAAACGTATAGTTAAGAGACTATTTTCAACGACGCCGTATTTCCAAACACAATTTTCCCCGGGAACTACACCTATACAGTATACAGGAAGTAAAAATGTACCATCTGGTCTAACATATCTGATTTGCAAGAAAATTGTAGAACCTAAAATCTCACAATATCCTAATGAATTTCGAAAGCCCGTAGCGATGACATTATCGGTCAAGCTGCCCGGGGTGCTTCACTGTTTGCGTCCTCGGAGCGATACCCGGAAGCCAAGATGTGTCGACAAAAACTTACCAAAAACAACATATAGGGGTCGAAGTTTATACTTGCAGCGGATCCGCTACGCTAATTTTACAAGACGTGCCCAACCCGATTCGCATGTGGGAAATGTTGTTATACGTGTCGTTACCATGACAACAGCCTTGGCTGCAGTCTTTAGATATACCGATTAGACAGGGCGTGCCACTTTATGCGAAAAATCGAATTAACTTGCGACCAATCACAGCCAGCAGCGGCTCCAACAAAGGCGGTAACATAACGTCAATCTGTCAACGTCAACATAACATAATGTACTCTGACGTTCAAGGAACGCGTACCTTCTGCTACCGTCCAAATGACCTTGTCGTTAACTCCAAATCCTCGCAAAAAAAACTATTTTATAATTATATACATGTATATAAAACCGGGCGTAAGGTGACATTCGTCCGCTGTGTTGTCAAGATATGCACGTGTTTCTATATACACGGGGTTGGAAGGCCCCCGGCCGGCGCTATTGAATATTAATTAGACTTCGTCTTCCTTTTCGCTGATTGGCTGACTCGTTAAATTCATTTAACTTGCACGTGCGGGGCTCTGCGGTGTGACGTCACGGCAAAAGGCCGAAAGAAAACCAATTTTCCCTCAGAAAAGTGCTGAAATTTACTGTATATAGTAAAGCGCGTAAAGTCCGTAAGATTTCTGAAACAACAGCAGTTCTGTGATAAACGGAACCTTCTAAAAACGTACGGAGCTAACAGCGCAGGGAAAATATACCATCGCATCACAGAAATGCCCCTAAAAACTGATACAATAAGCCTTCTGAATAGCCCAAAGTGCAAGAGTTTCCCCCAACGGGGCTCTGCCCCTGGACCCTGCCGGGCCGGGGCCTTCGGCGTTCTTCGGTGGACCCCGGGCCCCGTGTGCCGACGCTGTAAAAAATTCTGGCGGGAACACTGCAGTATATACGGAATCGTGAGGCCCCGCTTATGAATATCAATTAGCCTTCGCCCTCTTCGCTCACAGGTGTGGGCTCCGTGCGGGGTCACGGAAGGTCACGTCAGGAGGCCAAAAGAAAACAAATTTCTAATCAGAAAAGTGCCAAAATTAATCATTTTAAAGTAGTTTATGTCAAAACTTTTACTTGGATCATTTTACCAACTATCTAATGCCTATCTACACCAAATTTCAGCTCATTCGGTTATAATACCAGGGTACAGGGGGCCCAAATATACAGTTTTGGTCTTAAGATAACCCAAAAACCTTAATAAAATCATTTTAGAGACAGATATGGGAAAAATGAAAAAAAAAACGTCCGAGGGTATTGGCCCACTCTACCCTTGTGCCAAATTTCAAGTCATTCGGTTGAGGAACAACGGAGATACCGTGTTCTGAAGATTTGACAGGAGAAAGAAACATTACGAATACAATATATTTCACCATACCTATGGTATGGCTGAAATATAATCATCACCCGTTCAAAACTGAATCATGTTGAAAAAATCCCCCTTCCGTGTGCAAAAAATGGACTCTTCCGTGTAAAGTAGAGCAGTCCAAAAATACATCCGCTAAAATAAGACTTTGACATAATCACTGAAGTCAAAAAAATGGATTTTTAAAAAAGCCCCCTCTATGCAAGAATTGACTCTTCCAGAACACCCATGTAAAATTGCAAATTAGACCAGTCCAGAAATAACCCTACTGAAAGACTTTGACAAACTAGAAGTCACCAAAGTCCAAAATATGAATTTTGAAAAATCCCCCTCCGTGCGAGAATAGACTCTTCCAGCACACATTCTGTAAAATTGCAAAATAGACCTGTCCAAAAATACATCCACTGAAAGACTTCACCAGTCCAATGATGAATTAAAAAAAAAAATGAACCCCTCCGTGTAAGAATGGACTCTTCCAGATAACACCGGGCTCGCTGATTGGCTGCCATCCCCCCCCCCCCTTTAGGATATAGATTCGGGCTAAGTGATTGGTTACCTATCTAATTAGATTAGATAGACATATATGCCAGTAGGTGCAATCTGCAGCTGGGGGTCAACGACCTTAAGGTCATTGACCCCTCTGGCAATTGGAAAATGACAAAAAAATCCCCAAATATATCATTTTGACGTAGTCTATGACAAAAATTATACATGTGTCATTTGAATAAATATCTAGTGCACCCTTTTACCAAAATTTCGGTCATTTGGTTTTAAAACCAGAGCACAAGAGCCAAAAGTTTACTTTTTGGTCATAAAATGGCCAAATATTCGTAAAATTAAGCATTTTGTTGTACTGTATGCCTCAAGTGTTATTGAATCCATGTGCGCATATGTCTAGGGCACTCCTATACTAAATTTCAGGTCATCCGGTTCTAAAACCAAGGTACAGGAGCCAAAAGTGTCCTTTTTTGTTAAAAAAAATGACCAAAAAATCGCAAAAAAAGCATTTCCTTATACTGTACACCAAAACTGATATTGAATCTATATGGGGGACTTATCAAGGCACATCTGTGCCAAATTTCAGCTCATTCGGTTATAATACCAGGGTACAGGGGGCCCAAATATACAGTTTTGGTCTTAAGATGACCCAAAAACCTTAATAAAATCATTTAAGAGACAGATATGGGAAAAATGAAAAAAAAAAACGTCCGAGGGTATTGGCCCACTCTACCCTTGTGCCAAATTTCAAGTCATTCGGTTGAGGAACAACGGAGGTACCGTGTTCTGAAGATTTGACAGGAGAAAGAAAGAAAGAAACATTACGAATACAATATATTTCACCATACCTATGGTATGGCTGAAATATAATTAAACGTATCTACCTACTGAAGATTGTACCTTATATGTGTACCTTCTACCTTATCTGTGTACCGCCATAGACGCAGGGAAACTTGCAAGCAAGAAGGTTGCCCACATGGTCCTACCAAATGCCTCGGAATTGAAGGACGCAGTAATTTCCTGTCTGAAAACAGCCGACAAACTTGGCATGAAGTCAATATCATTCCCAGCAATAGGAACAGGTACTCAACTACATCAAATCTTTATGTATACAAACATGTTATCTTTAGATATCGTATCTTTTGACATGGATGAGGTTGACTTGTCATAGTGCCATTTGTATGTATACAACATGTATGTGTGCATGAAAGTAAAACAGCATGTTGGTGTATGTAGATACTTACGCAGGTATAGACAGAACAAACAAAACTCCGGATATGGGGCTCCTATTGGATTTGATATGGTACGCTCGTACTGCAGCAGATCGTAAGGATTGGACATACTAAGCATGACATTCTTCTTGCGTATAGATGTTGGGCTAATTTTAGTTGGATCTGCCCTATCATAGGCCATACAAATGTAACTGAAACACTGATTCGTTCACTCTTGTAGGTGGTTTCATGTCACAAGCTGAAAGTGCACGGGGAATCTATAGTGGAGTCCAAGAATTCGGTTCAACACTAAAACCTCAGAACATAAAACTTGTGCGAGTTACGATCTATGATGCTAAAATGCTGGGGACGTTCCTTTCAACTATGCATCAGTTCTCAAGTGCCGGCCCTGTACCTGGTAAGAAAGCAATTGACGTTTTTATTTGATACTCCTCTAGTTTGTCTGCGAAAGTTAGACACCATTGTAATAAGATGCTCCAAATAGCAATAACTCAAGCAGTTGCCATATCCAGCTGCTTGAGTTATTGCTATTTTGGCATAACTCATCTACTGAACTGAACTGAAATTCTTATAGATTTAAACATTTTTATCAAGTCTCAAATCATCTGCATAATTTGAGATTCATGACGCTGAATGTTCGACAACATATGCAGAAGACACAACACACATAATATTTTTCACATTAATTTTCACAGCAGCACAGGGTGCATCAACTGGCCAGTTCGGATCTGTTGCCGTGCAGATTCAGCAGGGGGACCTGACCAAGGAGACAACAGACGCGGTAGTTAACCCTGTTGACAGCGATGGAGGTGGGTCTGATTCTATTCAGGGCCCTTTTCCACTATGTGTAACCTTCGCTTTCACACTGGGTATATCATACAAAACGTAAAAGTGTGACTGAGAAGACAACAAAAGACAGAATATGTAAAAAGAACTTTTATTCAGTTCGTTGAGTGATATGTCAATTTTTTGGTCGCAGAGAGAGCGGCTAATGGCACCGTAACATTCTTCGTTGGCCGTCGTAAGATTGACATTTCGACTGTGACAGAACCAACGACAGGAAAAGATCTACAACAGCATTCTCCATGACAAAGGAATTATAGTAAAACGCTTGCTGACTACGTCAGGAATGTCTTCTGATCAGTTTTCAATCGCATGACATTCTAACGACGTATATGACCGGGTCGGTATACTTCTTAACAAATCGTACGCTTTCCGCGACTAGACGTTAGGTTTAAATCTAAATATGAATATGCGTTTGCCCTTTGCAAAGTAAAAGCATTATTTTGGTGCAATTTTACTGAGAACGTTATTTTCCCACATAAGGGTTCTTTGCAGTTGGAAATGCACTTGAGCAAGCTGGTGGCGCAGCGGTAAGAACAGTCTGCAAAAATTCCTGGAATCAGAGACTGAATGACGTGCTTGTGAAAGGTAAGGATTCAAACCAAAGCTAATGACAATTTGATGTGCAAAAGAATCGCATTGTGAGATTTTGTTTATAGGTGAAAACTCAACCTTTTAAACTATACAATGCTCCTTTGTTCCTTTCAGAATCTATGCCATCCTGGTGACACTGTATAATAACATAATGATTGTCATGTTCGTGTGCAGATGGTGGCAATCTGAAGTGTAAGAAAATCATCCACATAGTGTGTCCTAAGGCAAATGCAATGAAAGGGAGGGTGCTGGAGTGTCTGTTGCAGGCAGAGAGAAACGGGCTTACATCTGTGGCCTTCCCGGCCATCGGAACAGGTGAGAATCATTTCAACACGAATATCTAACGACATAATTATAATTAGCCGGAAAGCCTTGTGACTGTAATTGTTGTTGCGCAATGTCTGTTCAACTGGTCCTTAGCATCACTAACAATTATTTGTTGTCCATATCGAGGATAGATATGTGTACTTGTTGGTCATTGCTTTATTTCTCAAAAGGTGGGTTTGGCGTGAGCACTACGGACGCTGCTAGGGAAACAGTCCAAGCGATAAGAGACTTTGCCGTGACGCATAACCCAGGAAGTGTGAAGCTCGTACGTGTGACGGTCTTTCAGGCCTCAATGGTTGCAGAGTTTCAGCAAGCACTGCAAGCTGCACTTCCGAAGACCCCGTCTTCCCCGGTGGCAGGAGCAGCGACAACAGCAGTAGCAGTGGCGCCAGTTGTAACACCCGTTGGTGAGTTCGGATCGCTTCAGTCTTACGTTTACTATATGTATAGCGGGTTACAGGTTGTTTCGCAACAAAGTCAGTTCGCAAGAGTCAGTTCGCAACAAGACTTGTCTTTTGGCAAAAAATGTTGCGAAACGACTTGTACCTTGTTGCGAAAAGACTTGCATTGTAGCGAACGGACGCTTGCGAACTGACATTGTTGCGAAAAAAACTGTTACAGTTAAGCGTTTTTTAATTAAGTAATTAAGTTTGTTCGCTTTTGTTTTCAAGTGAAAATCGCACCCAACATAGGCGTTGAACAAGTCGTTGAAGTAACGTTCTTTGGCTGTAACCAACTGGACCTGGACAACGCCAAGAGAGAAGTTTCTCAAGCCATCGGCAGCTACATGACGAAGGAGCGCGTGAGTGACGATCGTCTAAAGTCGACTGTCCGACTCTTACAACAAAGCGAGAAGGACAGCATCATTCAAATGGGGACGGAGCAGCTCGTGCTTGTGACCATCACAGGTTAGTCAGTTGTAGAAAAAAAAAACATTTTCTGAGCTAAAGGTTCAAGAAACGAAATTGAAATAGCACCCCATGTTATGATAGTAAAATGATTGATACAAGTATGTAAAAATATTTGATGTCTGTATTTATTTTTGATGTATTAGGATAGGATAACCGCTCTACGGCGTAACACACCAGTTTGAAATGCTTCTTTTATAAGAAGTATATATATATATATATATATATATATATATATATATATATATATATATATAATTATATAACGTTATGTATACACGTACCAGTCCTTTTTTCCTCCATCAGGTTATACTATTGAGGCAGTGGGACTGACGGATGATGTTGGAGTAGTGCTCAGGGAAATCGAATACTTTTTACGTGAAAAGAAGACAGCTTATGACGCAGGTAAGAAATCCATTTAACAAAAAAGTCGAGTATGTCAATATAGAATATAAACAGATGAAACATCTGAAGAGATTAGAAAAACTTTTTCTTATGTTACCAATTACAATAAACATCGGATATCAGGATATTCCCAAATGTGTGTAAAGTTGTGGGGAAGATATGAAAATTTGTTTTGCATGCTGTCAAAGTTCAGTCGGGTTAATACTATGACATTTTACATGACAAACAGACAAAAAATGTCTATCGTTAGGAAAAGACCACTTAGCCCTTAAGCTCCAATTCCGTGTATATCCGGTATACAGATAAGTCTATACGTGGGATAGGGTTTTCCACGGAAGAAATCAGCATTGATAGCGTGTAGCTCACCAAACCATGGAGTTAGTGAGTGTTGGCCTTGTTCACGCCGGTTTCAGTTTGGCGGTCAGTGGTCAAACCCTTTCACTGGGCACTAAAAGCATTGGCGTGTGTGTGGTTCTGGCAGCTATGCAGGTATTTCTGATGTCTTCCCGGCCTGCAACTAACCTGCACTGGTCCATGTACTGGTTTTTATACATAAATGTCATATGATGCGATCGTAGCAGCATTGAATGTTACCACTTATAAAGTATAAAAGAAAAAAATGGCAATGGTTCCGGAATAATTTTAGTATGATCCACTCTTCCTAAATTCAGATTGGTGCAGGTAAAATTTGTCTGCATGGTGCAGGTAATTTTCAATGTTGGCTGCACCAGTGCAGATATGCAGAAAAAAGGATTTCGAGCCTTGGCCTTGTATGGGAAAGTTACTCTTTAAAAAAAGATTCTCCTTTCTTAGAGGAACTGAAGAAAGACGTGATTAAGGTTCCTGACCACTGGGCCACGCCGCCATCTGGGACCACGGGGGCGCACATCGTCAGTCTGCAGCAAACGTCACCAGAGTACAAGGACGTGGAGAAAAACTTTCTCGCCAGCGTCGCGTCCAGTCCTCAAATTGTATCCATCTCCAGGGTACAAAATGAGGCCAAGTACAAAGCCTACATGTTAGAGTTAAAGGAGAGAGAGAAGAGACTCGGAACAAGGTGGGTCAGATGCGCGTTTCACTGTTATTTTTAAAGCTGTCGATTGCATATCTGTTTTCGAAAGGCGGCCCTTAAAAGACATTTGGTGGTATCTCACTGCACTTGGGGCACCGGTGCGCCGGCATTGCAGGGTTCGTTCACTGCGGCACTATTGTTTCATTTCCGCCGATTTTTACATAGTATATATAATTTAGATATTGCGTAATACGTAAAAGTATGACTAAGAAGACAACAAATTACACGAAGCGTTCTTTATCTTTCCAACCCCACAGTGCCCCACTGGTGTCCCAAGTGCAGTGAGATACCACCTTTTGACAGCACAATGGTGTAAGAACTCACTCCCGTTTTAAACTATTCTTCCGACGTCCATTTCAGTTTAGAATTATTCAGAAATAGCTGTACGACTAAATGATCGAATCCCAAGAAAACAAACAGAGATTTCTACTCCTTCCATTGTAGCACAATAGAGAAAGTCCTGTACCACGGAACAGCACAAGGTGTGGTGGATAACATCAATGAAGGAGGATTCAACAGGAGCTATTGCGGGAAAAACGGTATGCTAAACCCAGACTTTAATTGTAGTCGCCGTTTGGTAGTGTGCAACAAACGGGAAATCATCGTTGATTTTTTATGAATTTGACACGAAACGGTAAAAATAGAAAAGGCTTGTCAAGGCCTTTCTTCATTTCTTGAGCTGACCAAAATGATCTGTAGTAAACAAAATCGACTGAATGAACTTGTGAGTCACGCCAAAGCATAGAAGATCTCCTGACATCTTTTTTTCAGTGAATAAAAAATTGATATTACTGTAGACATTAGATTTTTCGGAACATGGCACATGTTTCCACTTGCCATATTTTGGGATGTCTTATGCAAATATTCATCTTTTAGTTCGCTGAAGAATGGTGTCGAAGGAATTCTAAAACGTATGGTATTTCTCAAAATATTGTTCAATTGTATAGACTAAATTGAAAATATCATATTTCAGTTTTTGGATGTCCGATCTTCACAATCGTTACTTCAATTTTTTTGTATTGCACCGAAACGTGTTCCGTCTGCGTTTCAGCTACGGCCTACGGAAAGGGGATGTACTTTGCGAGAGACGCAAGTTACTCCGCCCAACCAGCCTACTCGCCTCCCGACCCACAGGGCAACAAGTATATCTACCAGGTCCGAGTCATCGTGGGGGAATACACTACAGGGTCGTCTGGCATAGTAGAACCGCCGCCAAAGAACCCGTTAAATGTAGCAATTCGATACGACTCAGTCGTCAACAATGTACAAAATCCTAGCATTTTTGTCGTGTTTCGTGACAACGAGGCATATCCAGAGTACCTAATCGTGTTCAAATAAGTTTTGAACCTGATTTGCCATCAACGAGCTTTGGTTATGTATGATACTCAATTTCTACCTCGACTAATGCAAAGGCGGTTACGTATCACAATTGTGTACAATATATGTTAATCTCGTCGAACATTGTACATATCTTATTGAATACATATTGCGTTGATTTTATATTAGGAGTTAAGAACTGTCTGTAAAATCTGGTGCAACTCAGTTTTTGCTGCAATGGCCAATGCCGATTTGTTATGTTGCTTTTGGTCAATAGACCAGTCACTACTATTTCTACTATCACTGATATCTTAAATATGAAATAAAAACAGTAAAATTGTATTGATCGATGGACACATAAAAAATGCAGTCACAAACGTTATTTTCTATCTTAGATACCCTTTACGGCAACGATTATGTCTCAAATAGCTGATGCAAATATTAAGGCAAGCTGACAACCTTCTTGCCGATGGTAATAAAGTGATGTTTTGAATTCTGAAAGTAGACTTTGTTGTGTGTAGATTTGTATAGTGAAACGTATTTCCATATAATTGATGTTACTAGCTAGGGCTGCAAAAGTCATTGTGGCTATTACTTATCTAGAAAATAATTGAGATCATGCTTCCTTTTCAAAATGAATCTTTTCAGCGTCCCTCTTTCTATTGACGGTTTCCCTCAGCAGTGGTGCATATGTAATGCTATGCAAAAGTATACAACAAGAAGACGTGTAATTGTCAACATGAAGCATTCTGGCCGACGTCCGGGAACTAACAAAACGGAATAATTAATGAGACTGTTACCTTTTAGTTTTGAATGCAGGGTCGCCACAGGTGTAAATTGTTTTGTCCTGCTATATGTATTCTTGATAAGGACCACAGGAAGTGTAGGAATAGTAGTAGGATGCAATGTATTTTTGTAGTGTCAAGTTAATTTTGGATATGAAAATTAGGCATGCGCAGTGACAGGAATTGTTGGGAAAATGTCAAAGGTGAAGGCCCCTGAGTTGCAAGCAGCTCTCGTTTGGATCATTGTCTTCATTTGCATAATAATGTCCAAATATGTTTGTTTATCCGTTAATAGTTTCATCAGGTTGGTAGATCAATCAATCAAAGTCTTCTTCGTTTCACAACCTTCTTCTAATTCTTCGGTAGACAGAGAGGACAACAAATACACACGTTGGGTCAAGGAAGCCATCTGGATCAGAAAGTCAACAGCAAGTTACGAATAGAGACGGAGGGGGATTTAAACTTAGCCATGTTTGGGACCGCATCCTTGCCACTACGTCAGAAAGTGGCAAGGATGATTAACGTACCACGTTCGAGAGGACAAAAGAGACTTGGGAACTATAAATCATAATACGGCTGGATACCAGTCTACCGTATAGATTTTTTTTGTCTGATCGTTACATGAACAAAAATTGGTTTGAATACTGCTACATGCTTTAGAATAGTACGACAAAAAGTGTCCTTCTTACCTTCCACCCACTGTGGCCACTGGCTAGTGGGAAAATGCTAGTTTAGTTTCGACTTTATGTAACCGCGAAAGTTGCAGCTGGAGGTGGACTGCAGGGGTCGGACGGCAACTCTGGATTTTACTACGGGTCATTTGTCGTTTTGAGTTTACCACCGGATGTATCCTGTCGGTGGGAAATGCAACCCTTGATGACAATTTTTTCACTGCTGTCAGGATCATCACGTCATCATTACAATTTTCTTCCACTGTTGACAGGATCATTCTTTCAATAGCCACGGGTTTCATCGTAAGGTGATCCCGCCTCAGGCTGGATTTTACGACAGGACGCCTGCCGCAGTGTGGTAAGCGCAAAACGGTACGATCCGACTTCACGGACAATCGTGCATCTGCAGCTGCAACAACTTTTACGAAGTCGACAATTTGGAAGCATACTAACATATTCCCAGCAGCCACTGTGGATATAAGGTACGTAGATTTTTTCGTACAATCATGAAGCATAAATATGCATTTCTTACCTCTTTTTATTGGTGTAAGAACTATGAAACGTGGATGGCTCAGCTGGGTGGGGAGGGGGGCATAACTCCACGCCAAGATTTTCACCATTTTATACTACTTTGACTAGTTTGAGATAACCTTGAGGATGAATGGGTGAAAATGACTGCTGCTGCCTATGACATTCACCCTCGTATCAGTCTCCACCCCCAGTGTTTGTCCAGTTTGAGCTCAAAATAGGATTTAGCACGATGTGAAGATACTCCGCTCACGTGGGTGTACACAGCGTGCGATTACTAGACGCTTTCTTTTTCTATTGACGTGTATTGAGTATCTTCCTAATAGCCTCGTGCCCGGTCACCCTATATACCACCCAGTCTAGTCTCATAGCAGTTCACATAAGTTACTGGTATACTAAGTGCAACCTTTAGATAAAATAATGTTTGAGTCAAAACATGTGTATCCACACCGATATTGTTGCTATAACCTGTGTAAAAGGTGACGTATAACTGTAAGTCGTATCACATTCACAGCTCAGTGTCAATCATCTTCTCAGTGGCATTGGGAGGTCAGAGTTCAAGTTGAAAGAAAGGTATGGCTTGCCCGCATACTTTGAATGCTTTGTTTCCCACATACCCAGCATTCAACTGAAGTCCTTCTCTAACAAACATCTTTTATCTATTACAGGAACATTCCCAGTAAGAAGATCTTCATGGACATGGATCACTAATCCAATATAAAAGAAGGAACCATGGATGTGACAGACCTTTTTTCCGCTGCATCAAACGGTGACTGTGAAAAGATCCACTCCCTGCTGGAAAAAGGGACGGATGTTGATGCCAAAGACGACCATGGCTGTACAGCACTGCATCATGCTGCTAGGGTGGGGCATTGTCCGGCTATGGAGGTGTTGTTGGACAGTGGGTTGGGCGTTGACACAACTGATCTAGAAGGTCGCACAGCACTGCATTATGCTAGTGAGGCAGGGCATTGTGGTACTATGAAGCTGCTGTTAAACAGAGGGGCGGACGTTGGTGCAACTGATCATAAAAAAGAGACAGCACTTCACCAGGCTGCAAAGTACAGCCACTGTGCTGCAATCACCCTTCTTCTGGACCGGGGTGCACATGTGAACATGGCAAACAGTGAACACCAGTCAGCCCTACATCTTGCTGCAAGTAGAGTTATCAATCAGAGTTCGGTAATCAGAAATGTTGTCGGGTGCGCATGGTTCATGGACACACAACTATTGGAGGCCCTACAGTATTCGGCAAAGGGACGCCGTGAGGCTGTCGCACTCTTGTTAGATAGAGGAGCATGGGTAGATGCTCTTGATCACTGGGAATATACTCCACTACATTATGCTGCCTTTGAAGCTGACACTGACACCATCCTTCTCCTGTTGGACAGAGGGGCAGATTTTCATTCAGTGAATCGTTTAAGTCAGTCTTTACTTCACATAGCGGCATTTCGTGGCCATAATGCTGCAGTCAATATGTGGTTAGATCATGGTTTGGACATAAATGCAAGGGACACCACAGGCCGCACAGGAAACAGTGAAGTTACTGTGTTCTTGCGGTGGTGGTTATCTGGCTGCAAAGGGCAGACTTGATTCTCCTCTGCTGGTGGCTGCTCAGAATAGACACTGCAATCTTATCGACGTTGCCTTAACATTAGGTGCTACGTTGGATGAAAAGGGGTTGGTCTGGCGACACAGCCCTTCATGCGGCCATTCCGAATGGACGACTGCACACTGTTACACATCTATTGGGGCTAGGGGTGGAGGTGAATGCAAGGAACAAAGATGGTTGGACAGCACTTCACAGAGCCATCTACTGGTGTCACTTTGAAATTGCAGAAGCTCTCCTTATGGCCGGCGCAGACTGTAATGTGAAGAATAAAGAGGGGCGGACCCCCGAAGACATGGCAGGAGGGCACAAGGTTATGCACAAACTCCTACTCAATCATAGAAAACACTACCCAAATCTGCAAAGATCATGTCGAGCAAAGGTCCTTAGTGTTCATGCTCAGAACCGCCCTGAAGAGTACAACCAATTGCAACGAACGCAAATTAAGAAAGACGTAAACCAATTTCCACTACCACAAATTCTGAAGGACTACTTGTTATTCAGAGATATATGCTACTAGTCCTATAAATATAGACTACAACACAGTGTATTCAGGGTCACCTGAGGTATGGTTAACTTGTTCCTTTCACCAGATGTCTTCTCAGCCAGTAATTGCCAGTATGTTGCTTCATAAAATTTTTAAAAGTGACTATCTCTGCATAATAAGACAACCTGGTCACTTTAATTTTCCCATTGTCCCACTATTGTGGAATCTTGCCTATAGCAACCGTTTGTTGAGTTGTTGATAATTCAGAAGTTCTAAGTTTGTTTATTAAGGAATCTCCATTAGTGTTGAAATATATAATTATCCACTACTCTTCCTGTCCTCCAACTTTTATTGAGTCCTCTTCGTTAAAATACATGAATCATAACTACCATTTGTGAAACATAGTGTGCAATTCTATTGTGAAATTTAACAAGGGGAAACCTGTAAACTGTAATTTTTAATTTGTTGTTGAATAGGGAAGATTTCTAGCTCTGAAATTGTGTTTTCAAGATGCTCTTTATTTAAAGAGGACACTTTCCAGTCTTTGATCTTCATTAAAGAGTGATTAAAGCTTAGCTCCATATTATTGTTTTTTGTACAACCACTTGCGGATAACAATTCCCTACCAAAGGACCTTTCCAACGATACCAAGTTTAACCAACCAGAAGTGGAATCTCCACCGTATATACGTGCGCTACTTTCATCATCTGAATATTCATAGTAAAACCCGTGGGCAGAAGGTAGAAAGTTATTTGAGTAAAAATTATTTGATTAAAAGTACCTTGTTACTGTTCTACAAAAGAATGAAGGCTCACCTTAATTGATAACCGCCAACGCTAAGCGAACGCTTCGGTGTCACAGCGTTCTCGCCCCCCCACCCCCCAGGGGCGAGATCACTAGCGTTTTCGCCCCCCTTTAGCGTTTTCGCCCACCGCCCCCCCCCCCCCATACCCGCCAGTGTTTTCGTCCCCCCTAAGAAAACATTGCTTCTCGGAGGGTTCTCAAGAGCAACTGATTACTACATATTAGGCTCGCTACCTGGTACTATACTGCACCTGGGGAGTAACGTATATGGTGTGTTACCTGGTACCTCTATGCCTCTTTGGCACCGTATTACCTAAAGATGTTATACCTCGAAAGTCGATACTAGATGGTCCGGTGCAAACAAGCCATTGAAATGAAAAAGACGCTTTTTTTGCAGTTGAGGTGGCATAAAAAACAGTGGACTTGCTGCATGTGCTAATTCGCCCCCTCCAATTTCAAAATGACTAACTGTACGATCACCAAAATTGCGGGGGGTGAATTTTGTGCTGGTAAAGTCATTATGACCTTATGATTAAATTATGACATCATTGACTATTTTGGCTAAAACGGGGAATTCCCATAACGCCTTAATACATCACAAAAAAGTTAAGAATAAAGGGTTTCTTCTCAATATCTAATTCTAAGACTTCTGTTGTCAACGACCATCACAACGACGTAAAACAGAAATAAAATACCATGACGCCATATGTATTTTATTATCTAAATATCTTATGGAGTAATGAGGTCTGGGATTGTCTGAAAACATAGTAATAACAGTACAAAGTTTAGCAGGTCGAGGTGAAAGACATTTTTCTTTTTTAGGTGATTCTACGGTTTGAACTTCTTAAGACACGGCTTTGGTACTTTATAAATTGTGCGTAATTCTGCCTTCGTCTAGTTTGTAGTGACTGTTGTGCGATCTTTTTTTTAGATTGTACCAGCTTGCCTTTGGTGAGCATTATCCTGTGATATATAGATTCTTTCTTAATTTCGAACCACTCCGTGACGGCAGGTGACTCCGCAGGACTTTTTTTAGTATCAACATTGCAAAATATACACATTGCAAAAACAAGAACTTACGATATATGGGTAAGACTAACTACTTTTATAAGCCTTATTAATGTTGAACGTTAAAGATATTGATCTAATATTTACCAAACACGGACATAACTAGATGCGGTTAACAAAAAGGGGGCCCTGCGAAATGGGTTTACAGAAAAGACTACGCTGTCTACCAGGGCTGTCTACCCGGGCTGTCTACCTGGGCTGTCTACCCGGGCTGTCAACCTGGGCTGGCTATCACGTCAAGCTACTCTGATCTACGAAAGCCCATTGGGACAAAATCCATTTGCTTTCTGATAGATACTTAAAAAATTTGTTCTTTCTTTCTTTCTAACAACTTGTAACAAGTAAAACAGACAAGAAAAATTCCCGCAAACCTTTTTTTATTAGCAGCCACCAATATTGCAGCAATGACTTACAAGAAGTATAATTATGTGTCTAAATCATCAATAATTTTTTCATGCAAATATATGCATCATCAAATTATACCCTTCTTAATACAACAAATCCCATGTCGAACATGCCGTTTAAACTTTTCCACTTAAAATCAACGCAGCATGGTGCAAATGCATTTGGTGGAAGGGGGTTCTCATTCATATTTGGTGTATAAGGGGTTTTTCGCTATTTTCCGTTCTGCTATTTACTCCACTAGTCACAGCTTCTACTTTTTAACATTTAGTACTACAAGACCAATAAATATTAAGAGTTATTCTGGAGTGGTCGTTAAGTAACTTAAAGATTAATGGTTAACATCTAAAAAGGAGTGATAGGCAAGGCTCCGCTGACTTAGTTTTATGGATGGCATCTTCGTGCGCATTCAATTTCGCCTGTTCTCAAACAATGTTGTCACATATCATTCCATGTCAATCAGAATTTCATGCTAATCGCATGATCTACTCTCCAGTGTAAGAGAGAACATTGTCAGAGCAAGGGACCACTTGCTCTTGATGCGAGCTTGTTCCCTCTTTAAACAAGAATAGCAATACAAACTTGATTGGAATGTTAACGATTGTCTAATACAGTCTTACTGGAGGTGAACATAAGATAAACCAAGCCAGAGAAAAATAGTATGAATGTTTAGTCCTGTGATTGAGCAGCATTTTCTTTTTTTGCCTGCAATCATTATATTTCAGCCATACATAGTATGGTGAAATATATTGTATTCGTAATGTTACTTTCTTTCTTTCTTTCTTTCTCCTGTCAAATCTTCAAAGTGATTCATCTCCGCCGTTCTTGGACCGAATGACCTGAAATTTGGCACAGGGGTAGAATGAGCCAATACCTTGATGCTTTTTTCTCAGTTTTTTCATATCTGCCTCTAAAATGATTTTATTGAGATTTTTTGGTCAATTTTAGACCAAAACTGTATATTTTGGCCCCTGTACCCTGGTATTACAACCAAATGAGCTGAAATTTGACAGAGATGTGCCTTGATAATGCCCCCATATAAATTCAATAACACTTTTGGTGTACAGTACAACAAAATGCTTATTTTTGCGATTTTTTGACCAATTTTTGACCAAAAAAGGACACTTTTGGCCCCTGTACCCTGGTATTACAACCAAATGAGCTGAAATTTGACAGAGATGTGCCTTGATAATGCCCCCATATAAATTCAATAACACTTTTGGTGTACAGTACAACAAAATGCTTATTTTTGCGATTTTTTGACCAATTTTTGACCAAAAAAGGACACTTTTGGCCCCTGTACCCTGGTATTACAACCAAATGAGCTGAAATTTGACAGAGATGTGCCTTGATAATGCCCCCATATAAATTCAATAACACTTTTGGTGTACAGTACAACAAACTGCTTATTTTTGCGATTTTTTGACCAATTTTTGACCAAAAAAGGACACTTTTGGCTCCTGTACCTTGGTATTGCAACCGAATGAGCTGAAATTTGACACAGACGTGCCTTGATAATCCCTTCATATAAATTCAATAACACTTTTGGTGTACAGTGCAACAAAATGCTTATTTTTGCGATTTTTGGCCAATTTTTGACCAAAAAAGGACACTTTTGGCTCCTGTACCCTGGTATTACAATTAAATGACCTGAAATTTGGTATAGATAGGCATTAGATACTTGGTAACAAGATTCAAGTAAAATTTTTGACATAACTTTAAAATGATTAATTTCGGCACTTTTCTGAGGGGAAATTTGTTTTCTTTTGGCCTCCTGACGTGACCTTCCGTGACCCCGCACAGAGCCACACCTGTGTGCGTCAGCCGGAGAGTTAATTGAATCAAAGACCTAGCCAATCAGCGAAGAGGAGGCCAAAGGCTAATTGATATTCATAAGCGGGGCCTCATGATCCCGTATATAGCAGTGTTCCCGCCAGGGGGAGCGAAGACCACCTAAGGCTCTCGCATTTTAGACTATTCAGAAGGCTTTATATTGTATCAGTTCTTAGGGGCATATCTATGATAATCGCAGCAGTCACTTAACTTCTCTTCAGGAGTTTAGCGTAACACTATTTCAGGTCAAACCGTCAAAGGCAACTAAAAACAAACTTTAACGTTACTGAGTTCAACAGTACTTATAACTTGTTATCCGAAGTTGAAACGCTAGCGATGGTATTTTCGCTGCGCTGTTAGCTCCGTGCGACTGTTGTTGACGGTCTTATAACGGTATAGTTTGCACCCCTGTACCCTGGTATGAGTAACATTTGGTATATATAGGCATAAGATAGTTGGTAAAATGATCCAAGTAAAATTTTTGGCATAAAGTACTGTAAAAGGCTTAATTACAGCACTTTTTTGAGGGGAAATTGGTTTTCTTTCGTTCTCCATGCCATGACCTTTCGGACGTTCACCCCACAGAGCCGACATCTGCACCTGCATCTAGCCGGCAGGAAGAGTTAATTCAATTAATGGTTCAGCCAATCAGCGAAGAGGAAAGCGAAGGCTAATTGATATTCATAAGCGGGACCACACAATACGTTAACTTGAAGACTCAGGCCGTACAGACTTCTCGCCAGGATTTTTTCAAAGCGTCGGACAGGGGTCCGGGGGCCGCCGAATGTCCCTGGCGGGGTCCAGGGGCAGGGCACTGCAAGCTCTTGCATTTTAGACTATTGAGAAGGCTTCTTTTATCAGTTTTTTAGGGCCATATCTACGATAATCGTAGCAGTCACTTACTTCTCTTCAGCAGTTTGACTTTAAAATATTTCGGGTCAAAGCTTCAAAGACAACTAAAACCTCATAAACAACAAACTTTACTTAGCTCAACAGTATACAAAAATATTGTACGGGTTGCCATCCTTAGTTGAAGCGCTTATTTATAGCGCTAGTATCTTCGCTGCGCCGTTAGCCGCCGTGCGACTTTTGTTGACGGTCTGATATCCCTACGTCGCCGCCTCGCTGATATTCCCACGGACATGTTTCAAGAAAAATACCCAGCAAAAAACGCTGTTCTGCGTCAAATTCTATTCTATAAAACATGTGGGACTCAGTGTTACAGTCTAATTATTTTGTAGAAGCACCGCTGTAGGAAAGAAGGTCCAAGCAATGTAAAACATCACGTAGCATGAAGTTCACTGTCAACTGGCACACAGCACATGACTGTTTGAAACTCTAAGTCTAATCAACAGCCGTGTTTGATTGATAGCCGGCGGTCCTTTGATGAAGTCGGCGAAAGGTGCGTTAGTTAGAAAATCTGCGTTTAGTTTTGATACGTAATTATAAGTTAGACAGTGGCGAGAATGATTATTTTCTCATCAATATTTCTCTTCAGAATTATTTGAACTTAATTGTGCATCTAAACAATTGGCTTACCTGTGCAATGTTTATATGATTAATGATCAGTGTACTGAAATCATGTGTAACGTATGGCTCCTAGTCAATAGATCAGCATTTTCTCTATAGTGACCACCTGTCTATAGTGGCCACATTTCCTAGTGCTGTTGTTGTTTGACATAAACTTTGAACATTTAAATTGTAAGTAACTTTAAACTGCCAGAGTTTCAGCCCAATAAAACACTCTCAGCGCCAGGGTATGAACAGACTGACCAGACAGACAAAAATAAATCTTCGAACAAGGTTCAATCGTATCTTCCGGGTCTGGCAGGAAGTTGTTAAACTAAAATAAGAATAGGCTCGATGGCTGATTGCATACAAAGTAAAACAGTTTAACAGTTTTACAGCTTGAAGAAAACAAACGCTCCTACAGTACCTGCACCTGCTTGATAATTATTAAATCGTATGCCCTACGTGAATAAAAAAAGTTCACTGCAATAATAAATGTACCCACATCACAAGGAGCTTATACTTTTTTAAACTTACACCTAGCTATCGTACTGAAAATTGTTAATGACATTACATGAAGTCATTCAACAATTTTCAGTCATGATGAAAATTTTCTGAATGGAAGGTGTGATTATTGTCATTTTCTGAAAAATAGAAGCAAGCTCTGTTTTTACCTGGAATCAGTTCACAATACCAGTCCACTTTGGGGGATAATGTACTGTTAAGAGGATGTTCCATTTTTGCGCAGGGGTGATTTGGAACAGTCCAATGTTGCGTGGGAAGGTGTATGGCTGAAATATGCTGTATTTGCTCTTAAGCAAATGTCGGCCTTTCTAGTTATTGTTTTGGGGTCTCAGAGGAATGTATAATCCATAAAATTAAGTCAGTGTGGCCTAATACTCCAAACAATAGTGAAAATACACAATGGGCCCAGCTATCCATTAAATATTTGCCATAATTAGCATCGTGATGTGCAATCTTTAATCTTATGCTCCATTTTCATATGCTACTTTGACTTCTGAACATAGCGCTCAAAAAGAAAAGTAATGTTAACAGCATAATGTTATTATTCAGAACTACTTCTTCTCCTGGGTACATATGCGAAAACGTGAAAGTAAATCCGTATAATAGTGGTACCATGGAATGTCAAGCGATGATTTACCTCTAGCAATATAACTACAATATTACAATATAACATCTGATGTGCTTTATTAAAATACATCCTAGAAGTTTCAACAACTTCTACAGCTAATTATTAAGTCCAGGTCACTTTTATATAATGCTACTTTGACTTCTGAACGCAGCACATAGTGCGCAAAAGCTATGTTAACAGCATAATGTAATCATTCAGAACGACTTCTTCTCTTGGATACATAGGCGAAAACGTTAAAGTAAATCAACAGTGGTAACTAGGACTGTCAAGCGATGATTTTACCAGTATAGTATAGTAGCATTGTAGTAGATTTTACCGGTAAAGTATAGAAGTATTGTAGCAATATAACTACAATAGATTACAATATAACATCTAATATTCTTTATTTAAATACATCCAAGAAGTTTCACCAACTTCTAGAGCTTAATGATCATTCTAGGTTACCAAAACCTAATAGCTCTAATTCTTTTGTTTTAAATGATTCATAAATCAACATAAGACAATCGTGTCTTTGTAAAATTACTAGAGCAGCGCAGGGTTTATCCATTAGCAACCATGAGAAGAATAACTGAAAAATGCACTACAGGCAATCTTGTTAATTCTTCTAGTTACAGTTTATTCCACTACTGCAGTGACGTCGCTGTAATCGCGCTCCGACCCACATTTTGATAGATCACTCAGCAACTTTCATAGGCAAAAACGTTTTCAAGCTGTTTGTATATTGTTGTCTTAACGTTTGTACTCATCTAACTTTTTGCATGATATTGCAATTATGAAATCAAGGATTACACATATCCAGTCATAGTCGAAACGAGAATGCAGCGCGGTCATCGTTAAGTGGAATGTGAGAGGGTACCAATACTGATTAGAGATACATTACTCGTGATCACTAAACTGACCCTGCATCCTGCCGATGTAATAACAGAAGTACAGACCAAACGATGATGTACTGTAAATGCAGACACTTTCGCGGTGGTTTGATGTTCACGGTTTTCGCGGTTGCTGCTTCATCGTGAATTAAAAACCACCTCGAGCATTTTTCTATGGCAGTTAGAGACTACAGTGCATGGTGCTACCGCGAACTTAAAACCACCGCGAAAAGCCCCTTTTCCCGCTACCGCGAAATCAAATCCCCGCAAAATTAAATGCATTTACAGTATCTGAAACTCACATTGTCACAAGAAACTCTGTCTTTTTAAGCGCGGACCCAAGCATTTACTGAGTTGACCTCAGCGCGCTGTGGTATCTCCGGAGCCAGCGGATATGGCGGCATCTCTTCAGCGGGTGCCTCGCATTGCACCTGGGGTGACAGCCTGTATTTGACAGCTTCGTACACGTTATGTCCGGTACTGGTATCTGCCACAAGCGTCTGTGGCCGTGGGCAACATGGCGCGGCTGTGTAGCGATAGATCATAATGTAAGATTAACAAGAAGTCGGAATGATGCGTAGTGAAACTGTATCTGCTAATTCGAAAAGTTAACGTTTCACTTTTCTTGGCTTTGTCAAACCATATCTGTGGCTATCATACTTTTGGAACGCATAGTCCGACCTCTAGACCGAGTTAACATAACGTGCAAGCTCGGTTTCTACGGTAGAAATGGTCAGTGACGAAGCTCGTCAGGGATACAGCGCCCAGCTAATGATTACCAGACAAATTAAATTTACGGTTTAAGATAAAAGTTTTTGAGTTTCATGTGCTACACGCAAGTAATGTTGTTTTTTTTTGGGGGGGGGGGCGAGGACTATACTCTTTAAGTAGAGGTTGCAGGGGAAAATTGTTACCCTTTTCTTTCATCATTTATTTGAGGGGAAAGGCCGGTCGAAAAAAATGATGAAAGGAAAAGGTAACGATTTTTCCCAGCAACTTCTGCATGGATAGTACGAATACCAAAATATTCCGGTTATAACTGAGTGCAGGGTTGGATGAATTTTTAAAAAAATGTCCAGATGCAAAATTACCTTTTGGCTCGTTGCAGCATATCTGCTTGTGGATGCTGTCCGTGATGCCGTCCAGACCGTTGAAGTCTGACAGTTTGTACACGTGATCCTCGCAGTTGGCGATATTTCCGAGCTGGGCGTCGCTGACGCAACCTCCGACGCCGATAACGAACGTCTGGACGCCCATGCTGTGCAGGAGCGAGGCTGGGCCCGTGACGTCATCCCCTGAGAAGCCATCAGTCAGAACAACCACCACATCTGGAGCGTCAGGGCGGTTACCGTTTAAAGGAAGCAGCATGGTGTTGGCCACGTAGGTGAGAGCAGCGCCTGTAAAGGTCCCTCCACCGGGTGTTGTTGTCATGCCAGTTATGTGTGCGAGTGTGGCAGGTTTACTTCATGTAAAAAAAAAAAAGAATATCTGATATTAGCCTCATATTAGTTATGCGGATAATATGATTGTACTGTGCACTTTTTTGTAGCGCCTATTTTCTATACAGAATCATGTGACCCTAATCTACTTGTAGATATAGGGGTGATTGCTGAGATTATTACATCGATTATAATGAATGAATAACAACAGCTACAGCGAAAAGAAAGGAACGTGCATCATCGCACAACGGAGTACAGACGGCATGACAAACTGCATACGAAAGCGGAAAAGGAACATAGAGATAAATGTGCGAACGCTCAACACACAGACCGTTCACAATACTCTGTCGACGGAGGTTACCCTCCAGTCACAGAGTAATTAAGCAAAAACATACTATTGGGTTTATGATATTAACACAGATGATGTGGTGCATTTAAACCAATCTAAAGACAGCTGTAACATAGCAATACAATGGAGATTAAAATAAACAAACAAACAAATTTCAAGGGGCGTACTTGTTATATGCACCCAATTGGAATTCCAGCATTGGAGAGGTATTGTATCTTAGTACGCCGACTCGAGCGTCCAGATCCCCGATGTCGAACCGATCCACCAGTGCCTCAACGAAGGCTATCACCGGCGGGATGTCTCCCCACATGCTTCCGGAGTAGTCAAGGACGAAGATGATGTCAGGGCGACAGCAATCCTTCCTATCTGTATTGGGAGATGAGATGCGATATGATCATAGAGGTATAACGTTAACGATTATAATTATTTGGGTTTGATTGGTATATTTTTTTGTCTGGGAAACTTGCCTGTCACCAAGTCTAAGTTGTCAATAAGCACACAAAATAGGCCATGTGTTATTTTAGGCACTTCTTGATCTCTCCTACCTTTACAGTCACAGACCAGGTCCGTTCCAGACCACAGACCATTCTCTTGACATGTCCTGACGGTGTCACCAGACACCTCCATGGCGTATCCTCCCTCATTGTAGCACCGGTAGTAGCAGCTTTCCCCCACGGTGTAGGGATAATCGCAGCCGACCCGTTGGGTGCAGGGTAGGGTAGGTGGCGGTTTACATACTGAGTTAGAGAAACGGTGAAACGAACTTGTCATAATTTTGTGAGTGAAAGCATGTGTTGTCGTGTCTGTATCAAGAACTGTTATCTAAAACATTTAGGATTTTGACGTTTTATACAAATATATTCAAAGGACTTTGAAATCTTAGAAATGAACTTTTAAAAGAACATTTCAAAGACCGAGATTGGAGTCATTTTCAAAGAGATTCTGCATTCGTAACCAGAATGGCCTAATTGTTTGTTAAAGTATCATATTTTATGCTTCTGTAATTCTAAGGTATTTTTGGAAGTTTTAAAGATGGAAGTACCCATCCTATTGTTCGGTTTTCATGTATGTCTATGGAATGTGTGCGCGTATGTGTGGTTACGTTGTGCTATGTGGGCAAGCTAATGAAGTAAGGCAAGGACGGCAGTGTTGATCATATTTATGCCTTCTGTAATTGTTACAATTAAGCATTGAATTTATACAAAAAAGACGAAGAATTTCAAAAATAGTATGCGTCTTCGTCAGAGTTGTTAAATTTATAATGATAAGTCTTCTTGGATGCAGACAAACTTTATGGAAAGACAATCTTGACTAAAAGTAATTCCTGTATCAGCTTACGTCACTCTGGCGTCACATGATAGACACTTGCAGTTGCACAACATTGTTAACAATTTGCATCAAGGCTCCATTCTAAGCGTACTTAAATTGCTAACACAGTGCTTTACACATGGGCCGAAAAGTAAGAAAGTCAACCACATTGATGAACCGGGACGAGGGGGATACAAGCTTAGCCACGTTTGGGATTGCTTTCTCACCGCAAAAGCGCCACCTACATCTGCTACATAAAGCGGTGAGAAGCAGAACTCCATTAGAAGCTATGACGAAGGTTTCTGAGAGACATCGAAACGTAAGAAGTGTAAGTTACTCTTAGTTGTGTAAAAAGAATTCGCTTAAATCTACCAAACTGATGAAACTATTTCGGAAGAAAAATATAATTGCATACCATGCCGTCATTGGCAATTTCTTGTGTAAGGCATGTGAGTGTTAACTGAGAGTAAATTTGGTTCACGTAACAGTTATATGCGTCAGTCACAGGGGTCTCTCATATAAAAATGTGTACTTAGTTATTCTAACTTACTCCTTTCGCATTCGGGCACCAGACCTTCCCATATTCCGCCAACGCATATCACCAAGGTGCTTACTGGTCCATAACAGCCTCGGGCGCACGTGTAACCGCAGGTGTCCCCATGGTTGTGGGGACCTGGGGAGCATATTATGTCTATACAATCGTAGCTTGGTGGATCATCGCAACGCCCTGCAGGAGAAAATGAGAAACAGTCTTTTATTACAAACATCGTCTATGAGGCCAAACCTTACGCGTTGTTTGCGAAGATCATTGATATTGTCACAAGTGAAACCTCGTGCGTGTGCCTGTGTTTGTGTACGTGTACGAATGTGCCTGTATGTATTTATGTATGTATGTGGTGTGTGTGTGGCTTCGTGTATGTGGCGTCTGGTGTGTATGTGGTGCGCTGTGTACGTATGAGGATTGTTGTGTGTGGTGTGTAAGACGGAGTAGTACATAATGAAGTGCAAATTTGGACTTGATTATGTATGTTTAATGAGGGTAATTGATATTTGCAGTGTTTCCATTCAAGGACTCAAATAGCATAACATGACATTTTTGCCAATTATGTCCCTAATTAGTATGTATGATAGTGCAAAATCATATTAAACACTAAATGATTGGAATGTTGATATTGTCACCTGCGTACATAACCAGGCTTATATCTAAACGGTTTTTGCTCAGGCTATTTCATGAATATATTAGGTCTCGGAACTTGATAGTATCTGCTAGTGTTCTAACTTTATTTTACACGAATTTGAGTCGTATAATAGAAAGCAGTACAAATATAAATTTTTTTAAGTTAATTGTGCAAATTGAATCCTAATTAACATGATCTGCGCCTGCGCTTCATTGTGTACATGTCTGTCTAGGCTAACTGCACTGTAGTATGGAAATTGTCCGTTCCTTTCTTTAAAAAGTCCCCTCATTAGATTTTGACAGTTTCAGGGTAAGCTGTTAGGGGGCCAAAATCTACGCAATGTCTTCTAAAACACTACTAGTATCTGTCCCCAAGATATTAAGACCATAGACGTCCGGGTCAAAGGATGCAAAAACAGAGTTTTGACCATATAGAGACAATGCATACCTAGCTACTTGGCACTTAATCTATAATACGACATTTCTTATGAATACCCACCATAAGGTCCCACGTCCATCTCAACCCAGACTTCACCATCAAGGACTGCGTTGACGTCCAATGTATAGACTACCCTCATGGCTTCATTGGTTGTTGGGTCATCGACTATGATCTCATCGTTAGGGCGACAAAGGGTCCGTGGGATGCGCCGTAGGGCAAACCCACCACCCAGGTCGGTGCGCGAGGGGTAGTCGCAGTCGGGGTCCGGTCCGTAGGTGGCGTAGTCAAGCTTGATACCGGCCCGAGAGACAGCATAATTCCTGGAGATATCAGTCAGGTATAGTTCGTAGTACCGGGGGTACCTCTCTCTGAAGCCTTCTAAAGCGTAGCTTGGCAGATTGTCTAAAAAGGACATGAAATGGAACATCAGTCAAAGGCTTGACCACGTCAGAATAATTAAAAAAAGCATTAAATTATTGGCAACAATCACTCGATTCGTAATAAAGCATAAGTGATAGTATATTAGCATCGGTTTTGTGATCAATTTTTATTTTTGGCGAGTAAGGTTTTTCTAAATGTATTTGTTTATACGATGCTTATCTATAAAAGATGATGAACACGATGTCAGGATTAGTTTTCATAAAATCTCCGTAACGCAAATATAAAATCTAAGGGAAAAACATCAGGTGTAATTTCATCTATTGTTCTAAATTCTACGTATATTGATATCATAGCGTCTTGCCAATCATATTTACGTCATATTTCCTATGAGTGAATAAAAGATAAGTTCTAGAATATGCTAGTAATTCTAACTTTTCCAAAAGCCATTTATGTCTTACTAATGACGTTAACAAATAGCCTGATGCAACCTACGGATCATAGCTAGTACAGCGTTTACTATTACTGTAACTGTCCAACACACCTGGTAACCCAACTTTAGGGTCAAAGTTGGTTGTTTCTGGCAAGAACAGTGCTGTGGTGACATTGGGAGACCGTGGATCTGTGTAGGTTAGAGCCCAGCGCTCTGGTTGGATGGTGATGTTTGACGTGTCAGGCAGGTCAGCGAGTGGAACGCCGTCATATACTGCGTAGGCACTCAGATCGTTGAGGAAGGTAGTCATCCCAACCTCCTCACTCACGACAGGACCAAGGTTACTATTCAAAACGGTGTACGCGCTGCTTGCGGCTTCGTAACTGAATCCTAGATAAAAAAAGGAAAATATTATGTAATAATTTCAAGCATTTGGCTTGCAAGTATGATTAGGAATCAGCCGTCAAGGCCCACCCCTTCTAACTACTAATACCCCTACATGGCGTATCATGTGACCACCTTTTTTTTTCAAAGACATAATGTAGACATAATGTCATAAAATGGTGAGAAAATCTATTATGACGTTATTTGGCGTAATTGTGTCTTTTTAATTGCATGGGCTGGAACAATGGAAAATCGAAAACTTCAAATAGGCTACAAAATGTGAAGACTGTAAGGGATAATAAGCTAGTTATTCTCTCTTTTTCTAATATGGTCGGCTATATTGGATAGATATTCTTAATCCTTCCCCCGTGAAAATAGGGTTGAATATTACAGCTTACCCGTAGGTAGAGGTGCTCTCGGAGGACATGCTAAGAAACAAAAAGAAGACTTTAGAAACTTTAACAGAATGGTGACAAATTGTGACATGATAATTGTAGATATACAACTAAAATATTACTTTGATTAAACGGCGTACATTATAATACCTTCATGTTACAAATGTTTTGAAGAAGATATGATGTCAGTAGCATCACTGTCATACGTTAACTTTATCTATTGATTTCATTACCAATGACTTTACTTGGTGTATATCTACACCTGGGTATCCCCGTGTTCGTCTTTTTGGAGGAATTTTAATTGTAGACTAGCTATATCAGCCAAATGAGATCTACGGTGTAATTTTCAAACCAGAAAAACAATTCATGTAGAAAAGTCTTGGCATAAAGGAATAAATAGACCATCTCACAATATCTAGCCATCCTTCAAAGACCCAAACGATCTGAGGGACGCATTCTTCAGTCGTATTTAACACGTTTACTATCTGTTATAGTTTTGTTGAATTATACTGTACTGTTTGACCCTATTCACATCGATGCCACACAGTAGTAGTCTCGCCCCCTCTAGCGTTAGCCCCCTCTATGTTTAGAATACTTTAAGAAGCTGATTGGTACCAATCGCAAAATGCAGTTTCAGAATTTTATAACTACACGAGTTTCATACATAACTCCAACCATAATATTAATATTCACGTAATAACACGGTAATTAGATAGTTGAACTTGTTTCGGAATAGATTGGTTGAGTCTCTTGTATATATATCTAATTGTATTCACATGTCCTTAAACAGCCTATGTATCTCGATTATGAAGTCTCTACCGGTATGCCATGATTTGGACGCAAAAGCAGTAATGTCTTTATCAGTTTTGCAAATAATGTATAATTAGAATAGAGGCTTTCAGTTGGCGTCATCTGCGCCATGTTGGATTACAATTTGCTTCAGTTAACCACACTGCTTAACCATACAGCCCTCCAACATGGTCGTCAGATTCAAATTAAAATTAGTATCATGTTAACGAAAAAACAAACGAACAGAAATTCAGGCGGTCACCCGAGCCTCACTCAATGTGATAGTTAAGGTTCAGGCGCAAAATACGCGCGACCTTCTGTTCATCTTGATGTTGGCCGACATGCGGCGATCGCGAAGTACGCCCGAGGATCTTTCACAATATGACAGAGGCATCAGCAAGTCAATATGTAGGATCTAATCGTTTAGAACCTAGATCTGATCACAAACAATTACATGGTACTTACGAGGGCAGCAGAAGCGAACTTCATAGTCGAGACACTTGCCGTCGGGCTGATCTTTCATCCTGCACACGAACCCGGTTGTGACGTCATAGAACGCAAAGACTTCTCCCGTTTGAAATGCGTCCTGCCCGGTAGCGATGACGCGGGCCTGGATGTCGGTCGGTGAGCGGCAGATCTGCCCTGGGTTCTCCGGACGGAGATGGGAAAGAACCTCCCAGTCACCAGTCGTTCCAGGGTTGTCCCGATCAAACCAGGGTGTCCAATTTGTGCATGCTGTTATGTGGAAACAACAAGAACTTGGAGTATTCTTCTACTCAACGTGTACTGTTTAAATCCGCCATGGTTTTAGTGTTAACCCTAGTTAGACTGGCATTGTTGTGAATCTCGGACGGGGTGAGGGGACGGATTTGGAGGCCAACCCCTTCTAACAAACGAAACTCCTAAACAATTTATCATATAACAATTACATAATACATTTGACGTCATTATAACTTATAGGACGTCATTATAACGACATCAATGTGATTGTATTGACTGGAATCATAAAAAAAAAGAGTTTTCCTAGAAACCTTTCAGGTATGCTTCAAACATGGAGTGTACATTACAAAATAGTTATGTCAGCTACGAGTTCTCCTGTCAATAAAATGACGTCATACATGTTTGCGATACCAGTTAAATGTTAGCCGATGACTTCATTAAATAGGCGTAATTTATGCATTCTAGATGTTAAGATATAAAAAAAAACTTAATTGCATAAGAAAGACTTAATTTCGAAGCCGTAGGTACTTCTTCGTGTAATGATATAGCTATAATGAAGCAAGGAAACCTAAAGAAATACATTGTAAGAAGAGAAATGAGCCATTTGGTCAAAAATACCTATAAACAATAGGTTGCAATGGTTAAGCAAAAATAGTTTTTCAAACACCATATTTTTCAAATTGTTGCTAACCAAATGTTGGGAAGAGTCATCAAATTTAGTGACTCTAGCCTCAGTCGTTCGGATGTTATAAATATAAAATTTGGAGCAGGCCTTACACCCCTTCCTCTGATTATAAGATACAAAGCTATATGTACCTGCCTTATGGTTCTCATGACTTAGACTGGATTTCATTTACATTCTTGTGTTTAACTGTTAAGTTGTAGCTTGTAAAAAGTATTTTAAAAATACTACTTGAGAGGGTAGAAAAAGGTACTTACGAGGGCAGCAGAAACGAACTTCATACTCTAGGCATCTGTCGCCATCGTTCTGTTGCCTGTTTACGCAGGCGAAGCCGTTTGTCGTGTCGTACCAGTGGATAACCTGCCCTGTCAGCGACGCCTCCACTTGTGTGCTGATGACGCGCGCATGCACGGCTGTAGGGTTGGAACAGATCTGGCCAGGGTTTTCAGGGCGAAGATGGACCAGCGCTTCCCAGTCACCGACGCCACCAGGATTATCACGGTCGAACCATGTCGTCCAGGACCCGCCAGGGCAGTCTGGAACTGTAAACAAGTCACACATGAGTAAGTGTTGAGCCAGATCGTTCAGGACCCGGCATGACATTCTGCAACTGTAAAGAAGTCACAAATGAGAGGCCCAAAACCATTAACCCTATCCAGACTGGGCATTTTTGGCATTCCCTGGCCTGGGGGGTTGGGGTGCTCATTTGACATTTTCCGTCCATATAGATCGTTAACTACATCTGATCACAAACATATGCATGGTACTCACTAGGGCAGCAGAAGCGAACTTCATAGTCGAGACAGGTGCCGTCGGGCTGATCTCTCATCCTGCAGACGAATCCGGTTGTGACGTCAAAGGACGCGAAGACTTCTCCCGTTAGAAACGCGTCCTGCCCGGTAGAGATGACGCGGGCCTGGATGTCGGTCGGTGAGCGGCAGATCTGCCCTGGGTTCTCCGGACGGAGATGGGAAAGAACCTCCCAGTCACCAGTCGTTCCAGGATGGTCCCGATTAAACCACCGAGTCCAGCTTTCGCATGCTGTGAATAGGGAACAATAAGAACCATTGAACGACGTGTCGTATGGCCACTAAATTATTAGGAAATGATTCAGACATAATATCTGACAATTAAACGACGTTTGACATTACGATGACGTAATATGACGTTATTATGACGTAATCAATTTTTTTGTGTTGGCCGAATCTATGAAATAGGGGTATTGTCAGAAAACTTCAAGTTTTGCTCCAAAAACATAATAGCAAGGGCAGATAACAGAATTATAATGTTTGTTACGACTTGTGTTGCCAATAGCACCATCAATGACGTCAAAATGACGTCAAATAATATATCTATCATCTTGAGTTAAATACCAGCTAGTTACAAACTATATGGGAAAATAAAAGAATAAGCTAGTTATTCTTGATCTGGCCATACGGTCCGCCATCTTGGATTTGGGGCTGATGACATCAAATAAGCATGATTTATGCATATCTTATTATGAATATATTCTAAATAACATAATATTTAATAAATGTAACAAAATAGCAGTCCTATAGGGAATAAACGTGAAAAATACATTGTTAGAACCGAAAGTAGCGATTTTTGAAAAACTGCCTTTCAACAAATGGTTGCCATGGCAACACGAAAAACTTGAAAATTTGTCAAACTTCGAGAAATTCTTGTCAATAAGTTTTTAGGAAAACTCACCAAATTTGGTGGCTTTAGCATAAGCCGTTTTGGCCTTATAGGACATCAAATTTGGCTTGAGCCTCAAAAGCACCCCCCCCCCCCCCCTATGATCATTATAATCAACAGGACGTCGTTATGACCTCATCAATGTGATTTTATTGGCTGGATCCATGATAAAAACTAGTAGGAATTCCACAAAAGCCTGAAAAAATCACCGTAAGAACCGATATTAGCAATTTTCCTCAAAAATGCAGGACGCTCGTTTGCTTGCAATTGTAGACCTTCTTTGACCTAGCGGGTAATTCTAAAGTTGTGGCTTCTGTGGTTGTATGTGGGCCGGCTGGATTAATAACGCAATTTCCATCCTGTGATCATTCCTGTTCTTCCCATGCTGTCCATTGATTGGTTAGAAATACTCCCGCAACTAAAACCTCAAACTTGATTTTGCTATTGCCTATTTGTGAGGAACGTTTCGTTAAACCTCATTCGCGTGTAATAGGAAAAGCAAAATGCGCCGACCCTCTGTCGATGTTAAAATTGGCCGACAATGAACCGATCGCAAAATACGCCTGAAGATCTCCCACAATGTGTCAGGAGTATTAGCAAGATTTTTTCCTATCAATATGTAACAAAAACACCTAGATCTGATCACAAACATGGTACTCACTAGAGCAGCAGAAGCGAACTTCATAGTCGAGACAGATGCCGTCGGGCTGATCTCTCATCCTGCAGACGAACCCGGTTGTGACGTCATAGGACGCGAAGACTTCTCCCGTAAGAAACGCGTCCTGCCCGGTAGCGATGACGCGGGCCTGGATGTCGGTCGGTGCGCGGCAGATCTGCCCTGGGTTCTCCAGACGGAGATGGGAAAGAACCTCCCAGTCACCAGTTACGTCTGGATTGTCCCGATCAAACCAGGGTGTCCAGCTTTCGCAAGCTGTGATGTGAGAACAACAATAACTTGGAGTCTTCTTCTACATTACGTTTAATTCCGCCATGGTTTTAGAACGGTATTTTTGTCAATCTGGGAAGGCCGAGGGTGCGAATTTTGAGGCCCACTTCTTCTAACTCCCGCAACTCCTTAACAACTTATCAAATGACCCCAATATTTTTTAGATTAATGTAGACGTAATGAATGAGGTTTGTAAGATCATAACATATACGACGTCATAATAAAGTCATCAATGTGATTGTATTGGATGGCAACTTAAAGGTATGCTAAAACACTGTAACAGCAAGTGTAGATAACAGAATACTAATGTCCGCTACGACTTCTCTTGTCAACAGCAACATCATCAACAAACGTCACACATGTTTAAGATACCAGTTGGATGTTGGCCGATGATCTAATTAAATTAGCATAAATTATTCACGACTAGAGGTGAAAAATAAACTTAATTACAGAATAATTTATTCATGTAATAATATAGCTGTAATGTAGCAAAGAAAAAATGAAAAATACATTCCTGTCTTGGACTACATTCATTATAAGAATGCTTACATTTTTGTGTATTTCAGTTAAGGTGTAGGTAGCAGAAAGTATAAAGTAGATAAAGTATAATACTACTTGAGAGGGTAGCAACATGTACTTACAAGGGCAACAGAAGCGAACTTCATACTCCAGGCACATGTCGCCATCGTTCTGTTGCCTGTTTACGCAGGCGAAGCCGTTTGTCGTGTCGTACCAGTGGATAACCTGCCCTGTCAGCGACGCCTCCACTTGTGTGCTGATGACGCGCGCATGCACGGCTGTAGGGTTGGAACAGATCTGGCCAGGGTTTTCAGGGCGGAGATGGACCAGTGCTTCCCAGTCACCGTTGCCACCAGGATTATCACGGTCGAACCATGTCGTCCAGGACCCGTCAGGGCAGTCTGGAACTGTAAACAAATCACACATGGGTTACGGTTGAACCATGGCGTCCAGGACCCGTCAGGGCAGTCTGGAACTGTAAACAAATCACACATGAATTACGGTTGAACCATGGCGTCCAGGACCCGTCAGGGCAGTCTGGAACTGTGAATAAGCCACACATGAGTCATGATCGAACCATGTCGTTCAGGACCCGCCAGGGCAGTCTGGAACTGTGAACAAGCCACACATGAGTCATAGTTGAAACAGAGCGTTTAGAAACCGGCAGAATAGTCTGCCCACTGTAAATAATTCGCACATGAGTGCCAAGGACCCATCAAGACAGTCTGAAAATTTAGCCAATGTCGCATTATCATCTTCTCGATGAGTAAAGTTTACGCTGCAGAATCTTCAATGTATCACAATTCTTTGTAAGTTTGGAAGACTTTAGACATATGTTGTGTATTGTATATCTGTTGATGTAAAACAGTACATACTGACATCCGGACAGCAGAAGCGAACTTCATAGTCGAGACACCTGTTGTCCGACTGGTCCCTTTTCCTGCACACGAAGCCAGTCGTGGCGTCAAAGAAGGCGAAGTTTTCTCCCGTGGTCAGTGCGTTCGTTCCGCTGACTTTGACGCGCGCCTCGATGACAGTGGGCGCCTTGCAAATCCGGCCAGGGTTCTCCTGTTGGAGGTTGATCAGAAGTTCCCAGTCGCCTGTCCCTGAGGGGTTGTCTCGATCAAACCAGTCTGTCCAGCTGTTGCACTTAACTGCTGCCATGAAACAAAGTTCACTTAGGGCTTTATTCAGTCATACTTAGTACATGACTAAACACTTCCCATAGAAATAGGAGAAAATAAAAGCAATTTGTATTCTAGCACAGTAGCTGTAAAATGATAAGCAATGTAATGTATTAGAAATGAACAAATGTACGAACATATAATCAGCTACTCGAGCTACTGGATACACTTCTAAAATGTAGAAACTCTCATCAGTAACGATTTTTGTATCCAGTCCTCTAACATTCATCGACACGATACATTTCAAACTTAACAAAACGTTTTAACCCCTTGAAACAAAGGATACGCTGGCAAAAAAGGTAGTGATAACATGTATAAGAAATATTATATATATATATATATATGTATCCAAGAGATAGCGGCAGGTCTTACCAGGTGGGTTAATTGGAACGCACTTGGCGTTACATTCACCACAGAAGTCGGCCCTAAGAAAGGGAAACAAATATGGATATTTACAATTCAATTTGAACAAGAGTTTGGAGACCTCACATCTCCATGAAATAGTCAGATTATGTAAACGACTTCCACATTTGCATAAGCTATGCTTAGTTATGTACACCTGTAAAAAAAATACGTTGGTCACTATGTTGATTGTCCAATTATTTACCACAATTATGGCACTTCTGCATTAATTATGCAAATTAAGGACTTATTTGCATAATTAGTACCTGATGATGTTCCACCTGCCATAAAGAACATATATTGCATGTATTTGACTTCTATAAAGGAAACACTGCAAGAACATATTATCCTCGTTAAATATGCAAATTAAGTGTCAGTTTGCATATTTTGCACTTCATGATGTGCATCTCTGTCTAAGCTACCTACATACCAAATATCATGTAAATTTGCCATTCCGGTCCCTTCTTAAGTTATCCTCCAAGATTTTGACAAAAATGCCCCTGCAGTTCCAGAACAACCTGCTAGTGGGACTAAATATACACTATATATCCCTTGTGTCACAAGCTATCTGCCATCTAAAAATCATGACCATAGCACATCCAGTTAAAAAATAATAATTCCTGTTACAGTACCAAAGTCACAAACCAGGGGGCCCAGAATAGACCTTGACCGTTTTCTTCCCAACACCTACCCACAAAACAAATATCATCGCAATCCATTCAGAGGTTCTTGAGTTATGCTCTCTAAAAAATCCGGACACACAGACAGACAGACACACAGACAGGCACACACACAGACACACTCAAAGTTATTTCTCCATGAAAATAGAGATACTAACTAGCGTCAAAATGTTTCTATGAAATCCATTAACTTAGACAGAAAAATAAGACAAAAAGGGCCTTGTTACTTACACACACTTTTCTCCCACCGGACACAAAGCATGAATGCAAGGGTCATCTATGCAGTAAACTAGGGGCTTTCCGTCAGGACACGTCCGGACTGTAAGGTCTATATTGGGAATAAAGTACTGCAGATTTTTATATATTCTTATTGCACTTTTTTAAAGTTTGAGGAATGTAAAAAAAAGGCATATCTTCAATTAAGGCAGGTGGCAGGTGAGGATTTTAAAACTCATGCGTTATGATTTTTATTCCATTGTTTCTATTTAAATTTCATTTTACGTCCTGAGGAGCATAAAGATATAAAATATAAGAACCCCCTCTCCCGTCCAGTATTGACAAAAAAACTCGCTCTGAATAGGATTAAACGCCAAAGCTGTCTCTAATATGTGTAGCGTAGTGGTCATAAAGTAATAATATACAAGTAAAATTGACAGATACTTTGACCTAAAACATAAATTAGCATATAAATCACGACCTTTATACACAAACAGACGTGCGCAGGCACGCACTTAGAAACGATCTTTTTTGGTTTGCCCCGAGAAAAAATTGACATCTTTCACCTATAGCTGACATACCCACTTACCACAGATTTCAACGCTGATATCAACCCACATCTCGTCAGCTGGACCTTCGTCAATTCGATAACTTTGCTCAGGAGCAATGTCTACGGAATAGACTACTTTTGCAGTTTCATCGGTCATCGGGTCAACCATTTCTATCTCATCGTTAGGGCGACAAAGTGTCGGTAGGATACGCCGTAGGGCAAATCCACCACCCAGGTCGGTGCGCGAGGGATATGGGCAGTCGGCGTCCGGTCCATACGTGGCGTAGTCAAACTCCATGGCGCCCCGATAGTTAGCATAATTTATGTAGATATCTGTCAGGTATAGCTCGTAGTACCGGGGGTACCTCTCTTTGAAGCCTTCTAAAGCGTAGCTTGGCAGATTGTCTTGAAAAGACGTGAAATTAATAACATCTGATGGTTTGACACGGTCAAAGAAATAACAAAGCATAAAGGTATAGGTAACTTTGCATGATTGATATTTACGCATATATTGGATAAATTATGATATCAATATATGCATGATACAAACATAAAATGTAGTGTTTATACACAATTTCTCGCTGACTGGTGTTAATGACCCACTCCTCGAGAGCTGATCGCTTGGAGTGCGATTTTAGTCAAGCTAACATAAAATGTAAAGGAAGTACAATAGATATAAGCAATATCTATATTCAACTTTCAATATGCTCTGCACATTTGTATTATATCTTACCGCCAATCATATTTACGTCCTATTTCATATGATTGAAGTAAAAACTCACTAACAATTGTAGCTTTCCAAAAGATGTTTCTTTCATGAGCTATCTGGGATTTTTCTCTCAAAATAACGTTAACAGATTGCTAATTGTTACCGTCGGTAAATATGTATTACATTGTTAATATTCATTACAGTTACTGACCAACACACCTGGTAACCCAACCTTAGGGTCAAAGTTGGTGGTTTCAGGCAGGAACAGTGCTGTGGTGACGCCTGGTCTCGCCGGGTCTGTGTAGGTTAGAGCCCAGCGCTCTGGTTGGATGATGATGTTTGACGTGTCGGGCAGGTCAGCGAGTGGAACGCCGTCATATACTGTGTAGGCACTCAGATCGTTGAGGAAGGTAGTCATCCCAACCTCCTCACTCACGACAGGGCCAAGGGTACCAGCCAAATCGGTGTACGCGCCTCTCGCGGCTTCATAACTGAATTCTAAAGAATAGAACATATTATTCAATAATTTCAGGTAAATGGGTAGCAGGTTTATTAACGAATAAACTGTCACCTGCATTTACGTTGTCAACCTCAAATCAATGCACATCTATGGTTTCTTTGTTTGGAATGAGCCTAAAGTCATAGCCACGGTAAGAATGGACCAATTGCTCTAGCTGTTACAAATCTAACTAAGGTTACCATTCTTTGTATGCCTTTAAAGTTCTATACTCGTGCATCAGCTATATTCAAGATGACTTGATGGGTCCTTCTTTTTTAGCTTCTACTACCTAAAAATGAAATCATTTTATTTTTCTTGTAGCTTGTACATAATCTTTCGCGAATGCAGGCAAAACATTAGCTGGTAAATTTAGTGTGACACTTTTGGATAATTGAACGCGACTTTTATCAAAGACAAGTGGCCTATCAACTGCTAATTAGCATTTGCAGGGAAATTCCAAAGTCTACTTTGCCATATACTCGCAACACATCATCATATCCGGCCCAGTCCAAATTGATGTATTTGTAAGAAAATGTCTGCAAGATTTTTCACCTCCACTAGCATTTTGGTACAAAGAATGTGGCTTACCCGTAGGTAGAGACGATGTTGGAGGACATTCTAAGAAACAAAAACAAAAAAGGACTTTTAGGACAAGCTTTTATGAACAGAAAGGTGATAAATAGTGGAATGGTTGTAGATATACAATTAAATATTACTTTAACCAAACAGCATGCATGGTAAAACTCTCAAACTACAATTGTTTTGAAGAAGATATGGATTTATTATAAGCCCTAATATCATTCGTAAGACTTATCTATTTATTTCATCACCAAGCATTATACTTGGTGTTAAGCTACATCCTCCAGGCCCGTTATTTTGGAGATATTTTAATTGTAGACTAGCTACAGTAGCCGAAAGCGATCTACTGTGTAATGTACCTTCATTTTACATCATAAGAAACATGACATCATCGTAAGTATACTTACCAGCTGTTGTCTGCACTGTGGTTGTCTCTACTGTAGAAACTAAAAAAAAAGGGATTGATTAATTTATGGAAGTCAAGTGCGGTTTAGATCCATGCCAACATTTATCCTAAGGTTGATTCTTTAGTAGTTAATCTACAAAAGACTACAACCCACAACAACAATGCATGCATGACAGTTTAGACATAAAAGACAATTTTACGGTATCTGACTATTCTACCAACACCTATACCATCGATGAACCCATTCTTCAGTCGCAATAAACTGTCACATTCATGGCTATTTATGAATCACTTTTACAATTTATACGTTGTAATGATCATTGTCGAACCATGTGTGTTTGGGGTGTATCTCCAAATGCAACGCATTAGCATTGCTTCAAAAATTTATTAACACATGTAGATAAAATCAATGCTTTGACATATAAGTCATTTTTCACACGTGCGAGTCACGTGTCCAGGGAGATTGGTTCAGAGATGCGAGAAGCCTTGAGGTAGATGGTTGAAAATCCTGGTCAGATATTGTCTTGTTCATTCATCGGCATCTGCAGAGCAAAGCAATACAGGTGACCAGAGCTGAATAACCATACGAGACTTATGTCACACGTGCGAGAAGTCACATGCCCAGAGAGATTGGGTTATGGCTGCTGGTTTTATTATGGATGTATAAAAATATCACCCCAACAATTTGTTCGTCTTTCGGTGTTTTGGTCCAGGGCCGCTTTGACAGTTGTTCACCTTTCTCGAAATATGTTGGATTATGATTTTACCATACACACAAGTTGACAGTTGTTCACCTTGCTCGAAATATGTCAAAAGCTGTGACCAGCTGTTCATGTTGTCAACAGCTGCGACCAGCTGGTCATGATATGTTTGATAACTTCGATCTACTTTGAATATTTATGGTAATGGTAATATTTATGGTAATTTTATGTAGCTGTGGGCCAATGGCCATTTACGTTTTAAAGGAACATGGTTGGTACTTTTATTATGATAATGCTGTCTTCATATATAAGCCTCTTGTCCGAACTCATTTACAGTGTGGATTAAGCATAAAACGATATATCTAACATCATGAAAAGAATCATTATAGGATATAAGCACAACGTCACACACCAAAGAAGACAAAACAACCAACATATAACAGATCGACGTCACAGACTATGTTACCTACGGTCACTTGTTAATTTTACTAGAAAGGCCGACATTTGCTTGAGAGTAGAAGAAGAAAACACATTCCAAATATAACCTATTTTCCCATACCAGTTGTATGGCTGAAATATGATAATTACCTGCACATGTGACTCCATCTCCCGAATATCCATTGTTACACGTGCAGTCGGCACCGGTCCCAGGAGCTGGAATATCTGTACACTGTGCATTGACATCGCACGGGTCGGGATCGCATCCATCAATTTCTGTAGAAACAGCATAAGACAAGGGCACGGTGAAATCAAATCGCTACATCAACTAGAAAAATCATTTTCAAATACTGCAAACATTGACGTTACCAAATTTATTGATAGCAACATCACAAAGAATAACAATATGTGCCTGTGTATACATTGCTGACGCAACCAAAGTTATAGGAAGAAGAATATACAATTTTGGAGTCGCAATGTCTAAATGTGCAACGTAACCATTGCAAAGATAGGAGTATACTTACTACAAAACTTCTCCTTCACATGAGAGAAGAACATAATAGTCTTGATGAAGGTAAGGTTAGTATTTACCTGTACACCCGGTTCCACCCATTGTTCCATCGCCCTCATATCCAGACGCGCAGTTACAAACTGCACCGGTCCCTGGGGCAGGAACGTCTTCACAGGTAGCGAGGATATGACACGGATTCGGATCGCAACCGCTGATGTCTGTAAAGATACAATTGCAGTTAACATTAACGTTTTAACCACACTACACCACGATCCAGCTCAAAGGTACTTAAAAACAACAATGGGCGCTTATTTAACAAGTTTGCAAAACTTATGTGCAGTGCCACATTTTGATTGCACATTTTCCCTGTCATTGTACTGTTTACTCAATAAAAAAAGGTTCCACAATATTTGGTACATTTATTTAGTAGCATCGTCAAACCCAAAACTACCTGTACATCCGGTCCCATCAACTTTTCCATCACCGTGATACCCTGCCGGACAAGTGCAGACTGCACCAGTCGCGGGAGCCACATTGTCGGTACAAGTAGCTATTGAAACGCACGGATCGGGACTGCAACCATCGGTATCTGCAGAATTTGAAGTTGGTAGATGTTGACATACTGAATTAAAGAAGTCACGACTAATGCAAAACAAATCCTTATTTTCATGTTTATTCGTACTTAGGGTTTTGGCAACTCAACAGAAACAGGCAAGAAATTCCCGACGGTGCTAAAACAACTTAGATAGTGTAGTTCTATCATAATACACTATCATATGGTTATGTTAGTCGTGAATTGTCCAACTCTAAGATAGAATTCATCACATACTACATTGTATATCAATTGGATGATGATATATATTTGTATACATGGTTTCACATCCGTACATAAGAAAGTTTAATAGCGTCAAACATTAAAAAAAAACTCTGGTGATCAAAATTTCCGACAGATTGACCACGATCGGATTAGCTAAAATTATAACTATACATGTCCGACAGCACAGACCAAAACGCAGACTTTCCTTTGTGTCAGAGATTGGTTCGACTATGACTAAGATACCCAACCCTTAACTCCAGTGAGACATTGTGTTTTAAAATGGCACTTAAAGGAAGTAATACAATTACTGTAACAATATGATTTTTATCCATGTTTAACGAAGTTTTTTTATTCATACCAGTACAGGTGACTCCGTCTCCACTGTAACCGGTATATTCCAACAATCTTTTATCCCCTGTTTCAAATGTTTACATTTCCATGGCCACCTTACTACATACAACAATTCTGGTACGTCTGAAGACCTAGGCTTTTCTCAATTTTGCACGGCGATCAGTCAAAAATCGCCATGCGCGAATACGGAAAACACTGCTGTGCACACGGCATATGCCCTGCGACTGGAAAGCTTACCCGTTGAGGTAATGGGTCAGTCCGGCATGATACAACTACGCACGCGCGGACTTTGGCATTCCTGACATTCCTGTACAGTTTTTGGAATTCTTTGCAAACGGTCGCACACTATACTATTAGGATCGCCCATCAGGCGTCGCCAAAGCATACACACTCACAAAGACATACTAGTACACACAACTACTCACATACAAACACACAGACACACATACACAAATTTACTAACACGTACGCACACACTCACACACACACACACAAATACATACCCACAAACACACAAAAACATACATCACACACATACACACAAACAAACACACACACACACACAAAATAAGATACATAATAAGGAAGTACTTTACCTGAACATGTGTATCCATCTCCCTCATACCCAGTGTTACACGCACAGTCCTGACCGGTCCCAGGAGCTGGGACGTCTGCACAGACAGCATTGGCATCGCACGGGTCGCCAGCACATCCATCGATATCTGTAGACAAACATATTTATGTTGGCATGAGAAAATAGTTGGCAACCTAAACTATATAAAATAGAAAATATTGTAACATTATTCTTGAAAACTTAAAGCATACGCTTTTTATTTATCAGACCACATGACTTCAATTATCCGGTTACCAGCCTTATTTCTAAACTTTGGGGTCACAATCTAATTGTTTCTTCATATCTCTAACAGTTAACAGCACACTAAATTTTATGGCGATCCGTCAATAACTTCTCTTAATAATGTTTGTAATTAAACAAACACACATATGTACACAAAGACATACACACAAACACGCACAAACATACACAAACGTACAGACACACACAAAGACACACAGATACAAATACACTCACGCACACACACACACACACACATACACACATAAACAAACTAGAATTCCACGACCCCATACCTTCGCCAAATGATCACTTAAGCTATCTACATACCAAAAACGATAACAATCTGTTAACCCCTTCTTGAGTTATTCCCTTTTAAATTCTGACACTAAACCTACCCTGCAGTTCCAAAACAAGCCGCTATGGGCCCAAACCTACACCACTTACTCTCGGCATCAAGAGCTGTCTACCACTCAAAAATATAGCCACAGCATGTTCAGAACTTGAGATATCCAACCAGGAAACTCCGCTGCAGTACCGTTTCAGGCCGCTAGGGGCCCAAAATCTAATCGTTTCCAGGTGTCATCAAGACCTACCCACATACTAAATATCAATACAATCCATCCAGGCGTTCTCTAGTTATTTTGGTCTTCTACACACACACACACAAACGCTACCCAAAATATAACTTTCTTGGCAAAGGTAACAAGACAGGTAATAGAAATGCTGTTACCATTGCGACGATGGTCTCTAAACAGTGAACGTAACAAACCTTAATCCTATTCAGACCGGGCTTTTTCGTTCATTCCTGGGCGGGGGGGGGGGGGGGTCTTTTGATGAAGACACTATATCTGACGCTTTTTTAAAAATGTGACGCAAGGAAGAAGTAATATAACGTAGTTAAGACTTCATCAATCTGACTGTATTGGTTGGAACAGTGAAAATGGTATGTTCCCTGTAAACTTCAAGGCATGCTACAAAATGTAACAGCAAGTGCAGATAACAGAATAATGATGTTTGTTACGACTTCAAAATGACGCCATAAAATGACGTCATGCATATCTAAGAACTAGTTTGCCTAAGCCATCTTTATCCACCACCTTGAAATTTCAAAAATACATTTTTGGCAACAAATAATCGCAAAAGACGACAGAAATAGACTAAAAACATTCAGTTAAACGTTTCTTTAACGAAAAAAATACCAGGTAGTTATAACTTATTAGGAATAAAAAGTTATATATTCTTGATCTGGTCATACGGTCCACCATCTTGTTTTTTAGCCCATGACGTAGCGACATTAACATAATTTATGCATGATTAATTAGCAAAGATATTCTAGATTACATAAAATTTGGTTTGTGTAAGAAAATAGCAGTAATATGGCAAATAAACACGAAAAGACATCATTAAAACCAAAATTAGCGATTTTCGTCAAACTGCCTATGAACTAACGGTTGCCATGGCAACAAGAAAAAAGGAAAATTTGAGTTAAGAAACTGTTGCCAACTAAATCTTACAAACACATACAAACACACACACACAAAAGACATACACACAAACACAGACACACTCACATACACACAAACACTACACACATACATACACACACAAATTCACAAACATGCATGCACACACACAGAGATATACACAAAAACATACACACTCACAAAGACATAACCCACAACCACTCACATACAAACACACACACATAAACGCACAAACTCACACACAGACACAAAGATATACACACAAACACAAAAAAAAACGTACAAACAAACACACACACACACACACACACACACACACACAAAATACATAATAAAGAAGTACTTTACCTGAACATATGTATCCATCTCCCTCATACCCAACGTTACACGAACAGTCCTGACCGGTCCCAGGAGCTGGAACGTCTGCACAGGCAGCATTGACATCGCACGGGTCGCCAGCACATCCATCGATATCTGAAAACAAACATATTTATGTTGGCACGAGAAAATAGTTCGCTACCTAAACTACAAAAACATTCGGCGCCATTCTGGGCGGTCCTGAGCCATTACTTCAACCTCACGCATCCTCACGTTGTTGATTCCTGTAGTCAACTTCAGGCCGTCCATAACGCTGTTGAGCAAGGTTTGTCTGGGCCAACCTCTTGACCTCTTGCCATGGTTTTGGTTCCATTCCAGCAGGAGTCTTGTAGTCTTTCCATGGGCATTTTCACTTCACACTGGTGTAAAAATGGGTACCTGGCTTCGGTCGGAGAGGTAAAAGACTACCTTTACCCTCTGTCTGTACCGTGTATGTGGCATTGTTAATATAAGTTACAAGACTTGAGCGCAGAGCCATATTATCCTCGTCTTTCCAAAAGTAAATAGTAAAAAAAATTATTGGTAGTTCCTGTTATGAGTTTTTTAACGCTGGTTCTGAGGCAAAGTCATACGGATTTGACTTAAACGAAATACAAACGGACTGTATTCACACAATAACACATGATACAGAATTATATTACCTGTACATGTGTATCCATCTCCCTCATACCCAGAGTTACACGTACAGTCCTGACCGGTCCCTGGAGCTGGAACGTCTGAACAGTATGCATTGGCATCGCACGGGTTGGGATCGCATCCACCGTTATCTGTAGACAAACATACAAACTCGAACGTTCTCAAATAATCATAAACATATTGTGGCCGTTTATTCAGTCCGTAACTACTGCGAAGTGACTACAGTTGCCAATGCTAACATTATCAAGAATACTCATTTTCCAGATTGTGTGTATGGGTTATTTTTTTGCCCCTATAAACTAGTTAAAGCTTGCTCTATTATTTTGCAGTTTTCATTTACGAGTTTACAACTGGATACCTGTCGCTCTTTTGTTAAAAGCTGGCAGGCAGAAAATTTACTGTACTTGGCAGAGATTTAGAATTTGCCCTCTTTCCAACTGATTGACCCATTTTTAAGATATCGTATCAATGCTGGAACCTGTTAGAACAAAATTATATATATATATATATATATATATATATTCTCATTAGATATGAGTTTATTTGCATTAATTATAAGATCATAGCACGTCCAGGTTGAAATATACAAAAATCAGAATTTCTGTTGATGTGCTATGGTCACGTCACGTGTCAGCGGGGCAAAAATTGACCTTAACCTTCGTCTCCCCAGTTCCTCTCTTCTGGTAGAACACACCTAAATATCAAACATGCAAATAAGGAACTGATTTGTACGTTTTTGAAAAGAACTCAGTGAATCAGTAAGAATTGTTTATTGTTGTGATCGCATTCTTCTTGATTTTTTTTTCACTTTTGCAGACGCCTGTACGGAACGAAATCTCAGCAAAACAAAACAAAAGCCTACCGTCACACGAATGCCGATCGGCATTCAGAGTGTAGCCATCATCACAGGAACAGTAGTAACTCCCGACTGTGTTATGGCAGTTCTGTTCACAGCCACCATTATCAGTCTCACATTCGTTCACATCTATGTTAGACAGATACAAATGTGAGTTATGCGAGGTCGGCGGTAGATCAACAGATTTTAAACCCAGGATGTCAAACAACCAAACACCCTGCTGCTGCGCCACACGACCCTAGTAATTTGCCCGCAGTATAACAGTCTAAATTGCACAACAAACCTAATTCTTCTCTTCAAACTTTTCTTTTAGAATCACTTCTGTCTGTACATTTTGTAAATTTATAGAAGCCTGTGTGGACACAATATATGGAAAGCAAAGGAAGCCTATAGGGCTTCGACGTGGTTGTTGTTGTGGTCACCTTTTTCTTGAATTTTTCTACTTTTGCAGACGCCTGTGTGGAACAAAGTCTCAACAAAACAAAACGTTATTCGTCTTTTTATTGTTACATTGGAGCGACAAAAACTACACACATGGTCATAAATGCCCTACAGGTTCATCGCAGATTGAATAAGATTTCCATTTACAAAAAAAAAATCCATGCTTTTCTCCAAAATAACACAACTTGTTTCACGTTTCATTGATGATCTTTATCCTATCCCACCACAACATAAATCATTCTTCTGTAATTATTGTTATTGCAATTGCAAGGTATTCAATTTGTAGCAGCTTGTATACGAAAAAAGGAAAACGTTCACATCTGTGTTAGAAAGTGAAAAAAAGGAGTCATGTCAGCTTGCATTAACAACAATATTGTCATTGTCAATTTATTGTTACTTTGGATTGGCAATAACTACACAAGGCCATAAATTCCCTCTCGGTTTTTCGTTGATTGAATAAGATGTCCATTTCAAAAAGATCCTGCTTTTCTCCAAAATAACACAAAGTGTCTCACGTATGAAATGAAATTTTAGCACAACACAAAACTAGAGTTCCACGACCCCATACCTTCGCCAAATGGTCCCAACCTTTAAAACTGCTGTATTAATTGTTTGTCATTAATTACGCCCATAAGGTTCTCATTTGCTTAAATCATATCGGTTCATCATCTCCTCTTCCATACAACAGACGAACACAATTTATGTTGAGAAAAAAAGGCTTTTATCGCATTTTCCGATAATCTATGCAAATAAGGATTTTATTTGCATAATTAATGTTCAACAAAGTTCACAAGCACATACTTCCAAATGCTAAATAAGAAGTTTTCGTCTTTGAAGACGATAAAATTACAGCATTTTCTCATTAATTATTCAAATTAGGCCTTTATTTTGCATAATACATATCAATCAATATAATTATCCTTCTCAGTTACAAATCTCACATGTTGCAATGGTCCTATAATCGAACTGAGCGTGTTTACCAAATTTCCTAATTAATAATGCAAATTAGATACCAATTTGCATAAATAATATGTCATTATTTGAAGCATCACTTAAGCTATCTGCATACCAAAATCATAACAATCCGTTACCCCCTTCTTGAGTTATTTCGTTTTAAAGTCTGACACTACACCTGCCCTGCAGTTCCAATACACGCCACTTAGGGGCCCAAACCTATACCACTTTCTCTCGGCATCAATAACTGTCTACCACTTAAAAATCATAGCCGCAGCATGTTCAAAACTCGAGATATCAAACCCGAAAGTTCTGCTGCAGTACCGTAACAGGCTACTAGGTGGCCCAAATCTAATCGTTTGGTCTCATCAATACCTACCCATATATCGAATATCAAAACAATCCATTCAGGCGTTCTTGAGTTATGCTGGTCTTCTACATACATACATACATACATACATACATACAAACAAACGCTACCCAAAATATAACCTTCTCGGCGAAGGTAACAATGATTGTGGTTGCAGTTTCAAATTATTCAAGTTATTGCAGCTTGTATTCAACAAAAAAGTAAAACAAAAGGAGCCTACCGTCACACGAATGCCCTTCCTCAATCAGGTAATAGCCATCATCACAGGAACAGTAGTAACTCCCGACTGTGTTATGGCAATACTGTTCACAGCCACCATTATCAGTAGCACATTCGTCCACATCTATTTTCGAAAGACAAAAGGAGAAGTCATGTCAGTTTGTATTAACCACATTTTTGTCCATTTATTGTTATCACATTTGATTGGCAACAACTACACGCGTACGGGGCCATAATTTCCCTCCAAGGTCTCTCGTTGACTAAATATGATGTCCATTTGCAAAGAAGATAATTTCATGGTTTTCTCCCAAATAACACAAGTTGTTTTACGTATGAAACGCTTATCTTATCAACACAAAACATCCTTCTGCCATGGTTGTTGTTGTGCTTTCAATTGCAAGTTATACAACATGTTACAGCTTATATTTAAGAAAAAGGAAGCAAAAAAACCTACCGGAACACCTTGACCCATCGACATTCAGGGTGTAGCCATCATTACAGGAACAGTAGTAACTCCCGACTGTGTTATGGCAGTTCTGTTCACAGCCACCATTATCAGTGGCACATTCGTTCACATCTATATTAGATAGATACAAATGTGAGTTATGCGAAGTCGTTGGCATATCAACGGATTTAAACCAAGGATCTCAAACAACCAAACACCCTGTCGCTGTGCCGCACGACCCTAGTAATTTGCCCGCAGTATAACAGTCTAAATTGTGCGCAGGCGCGGTGGCGAGCAGCAGCGACTTACGAGAGCTCTGAGAATTTTCCTGAATTTCACCGTATTTTGTACCAGTTACTATTTATAATTCTTCTCAGTTTATAGTATAGGCAATACTCGCAAATACCGGGAACCTGTAATACTGGTTATAGTAAAATTTTCGGTATCTAAATCAAATTCCGGACAGGTTTGAAACAATAGCTTATAGAGTGGGAGGGCTGCATGCCGCGGTAAGTACACTGAGGGAAGGGGAACCCGTTTATATACTGATTTCGTTGATATCTGGGACTGCTTATGATTGCACAGTTACTAG